>NC_038250.2:40526137-40826137 GCF_000004515.6 Glycine max
TTGACGGCGAGGACGTGTAGTCCTCTGAAGTTGAAGGTACATGACCCTTTGAAGGCGAGGACGTGTAGTCCTCTGAAGGTGAAGGTAACTAGTACCCAAGGTGAGGGTGTGTAGCCCTCTCAAGGCGAGGACTTATAGTCCTCTGGAGGTGAGGGCGTGCAGCCCTCTGGTGGTGAGGACGTGTAATCCTCTCAAGGCGAGGACGTGTAGTCCTCTGACGGTGAGGGTAACTAGTACCCAAGGTGAGGGCGTGTAGCCCTCTCAAGGCGAGGACATGTAGTCCTCTGGAGGTGAGGGCATGCAGCCCTCTGATGGTGAGGACGTGTAGTCCTCTCAAGGCGAGGACGTGTAGTCCTCTCAACGGTGAGGGTAACTAGTACCCAAGGTGAGGGCGTGTAGCCCTCTCAAGGCGAGGACATGTAGTCCTCTGGAGGTGAGGGCATGCAGCCCTCTGATGGTGAGGACGTGTAGTCCTCTCAAGGCGAGGACGTGTAGTCCTCTCAACGGTGAGGGTAACTAGTACCCAAGGTGAGGGCGTGTAGCCCTCTCAAGGCGAGGACATGTAGTCCTCTGGAGGTGAGGGCGTGCAGCCCTCTGATGGTGAGGACATGTAGTCCTCTCAAGGCGAGGACGTGTAGTCCTCTCAACGGTGAGGGTAACTAGTACCCAAGGTGAGGGCATGTAGCCCTCTCAAGGCGAGGACATGTAGTCCTCTGAAGGTGAGGGCGTGCAGCCCTCTGTTGGCGAGGACGTGTAGTCCTCTAAAAGTGATAGGTACAAGTACCCAAGGGTCCACCCTTATGAGAAAGCAAGAGATCGACTCATCGAGAGGGCCGGTCATCCCAAATCCACAAGATTTGGACATTAGATGTAGGAAATCTATGCAGTTAACATGATTTTTAGGGATGCAGATGCATGCAACCTTTGTCGTGAAATTTGGTAAATGCGGACTTCATATGAAACAATGCAATGTAATGGAAAGTTGTACAATGTTCATGACATTCTTTCCCTATTTTGTGATTTTGATTTTGATTTGATTTTGTTTGGAAAACATAGATTGACTGTCCTTTTGAAAGAGGTGATAATTCATGCGACCTTATCCTATCTTTTGCAAATCTCTCCGGGAACTCCCTCAGAGTGTATGTTCTTTTTTATTTAGTCACTTGACCATTTTGGAGTGACGGCAATGGAGTCGTTTGATGTTTAATCAATCCATTGAAATCCTAGGGTTTGTCCTTTTTTTTTTTGTTAAAAACATCGATGGGTGAGAACTTTTGATCGGCCCCTATGTTCACTTGAGGCTCATGCACGGTGCCCTTCATTGCCCCAGTGTAAGGCTTTGAGGTACCAATCGTTGTCTTTCGTCATGACCTTGTAGGAGGGAACCTATTGGGTGAGAACTTCTAATCTGCCCCTAGGTTCGCTTGAGGTTTTTGCATGGTGCCTTTCGTTGCCCCAGTGTAGGGCTTAGAGGTACCAATTGTTGTCTTGTTTTCACAACCTCGTAGTGAGGAAGAATGAAAGACGCAATTGATTCTTGCAAAAAGAATTTTCCAAGGACGAGAAATAGTTGAAGGATTTTTTGATGGATTAAGTCAAATGACTCCTATGTAGAAGCAAGATGTTTTGATGTCTTGATGATGCTAAAGGATCAAGTGCTTCTAAGTTTTATTCAAGACAAGAATCCAAGAAAGTCAAGATATATTATCAAGTTTGATCTCTTAGAATCTTTAGGAAGAAGTTTCCAAATTGAAACAAACAAAAGGTTTGACCAAAGAATTCTATCATTTCAAATTGAGATTTGCTCTCTGGTAATCGATTACCATTAGTTGAAAATGTTTATAACAGTCACTAGAAATTTGAATTCAAAATTTATAATGTGTAATCGATTACACATGGATGGTAATTGATTACAACCAATTTATTCAAATTTTAAAGCCTGTGATCTATTACACAAGTCTTGTAATCGATTACCAGAGGAGATTTTCAGAAAATAATTTCCAAGAGACATATCTATTCAAATGTTTTATGAACGGCCATTCAAATGTTTTAAAGAGAGTTTTCATTGCCCAAACAGTTTTATCCTCTCGAAATATCAAGAGTTTTTCTGAACTGAAATGTCTTATCCTCTCAAAAAGATTCCTTGGTCAACCACTTGCTTATTCAATAAGGAATTTTTGATTGATCTTCATTGTACAATCTATCCCTTTTAAGAGAGATTTCTTCTTCTCTTCTTCTTACTTCTGAAAAGGGATTAAGAGACTGAGAGTCTCTTATTGTAGAGGATTCTTGAACACAAGGGAAGGGTTGTCCCTGTGTGGTTCAGACTTTGTAAAAGGAGTTTTACAAAGAGAGTGGAAAATCTCAAGTGGGTTTCTTGAGGACTGGACGTAGGCGCGGGAAGTGGCCGAACCAGTATAAATCAAGTTTGCATTCCTCTCTTCCTTTAAACTTCTTTTATTGCTATTTATCTTTTGCTTTAAAGAAGTTTATTTTGATTTGCCTTTTGAGTAATTCATGTTAAGGGTGCATTGTTAATCCAAAAAGAAAGAGTGATAGTTCAATTGGGGATAGTCTTGCAGGTCCAGCTCAGTCTCACACACCCTTTCCCACCAACGTGCAAGATGAGTAATCTCTGATTGAACGGTCTTGGAAGTCAACACTCAGGAGCGCAGGTTGCTTGAGCAAACAGACCAATGGCTTACACTCACATTCCGGTGGAAGTTGAATAAGCAAAGATGTGTCCGTGAGAGGATGTCCATTTTATCCATATCATTTAACATTGTAACTGTGGTTTATGGCATAAACTTGAAAATCCTGATGAGTCATAACAACAGCTTCCAGAATTGCCCCATGTATGGTGTTGCTTGTTAATGTTAGGATTCAACAAGCGATTCTCCTCAAATTTCAGCCAGCCCGTATCAATTAGGCCTTGCACCTTACGCTTCAGAGCCCTACAATGCTCAATGGAACGCCCCGGGGCTTCTCCGTGACAAGCACACATTGCGTTCGAGTCGTATTCTCGGAGAAATGGAGGTTGATGAACCTTGGCTAGGGTTATGGCTACCATTGAATTATCAAGTAGATATGGGATCAAGTTTAGCATATGACAATGGAATTTGGGGTGAACCCTACAGGCTTTTTGCTGCAAAATTCCTTTTTGTTGGTGTTTTTTTGGTTTGTGCTAAAGGTGGTCTTCGTCATTGGAAGTGCGGTAGACAGGCTTTGTGGTTGATTTAGGGATGGCCTTTGTGGATAATTGGGTGGTGGGGTAAGGAGGAGGTTTGTTATTGGCTGAGTAATGACATTGTTGGGTTGGTGGGAAACTTGGCCGTATAGGAATGATAGTCACAGCATGGGTTTCTCCCTCTTTCTCACCCTCTTCATTTGTCCCAGTTTTCTCAGTCGTCCTAGTAGGATGATCAAATTTGCCTCTTTTCGGATCCACTTCGATCTTTTTGCTGGCGAAGACCAAATCTGTAAAACTTGAAGGTGTGTAACCCACCATTTTTTTCATAGTAGAACACCGGTCACGTGTCTACTATCATTGTGATAATCTCTTTCTCTGTTTTTGGGGGTGCTACTTGAGTTGCCAAGTCTCTCCATCTTTGGGCGTATTCTTTGAAAGATTCGTGCCCCCTTTTTGCACACTTTTTGTAGTTGCATCCTATCCGGAGCCATATCAGAATTGTACTGACACTGCTTAATGAAGGCAACCATTAGGTCCTTCCAAGAATGGACTCAAGAAGGTTCCTAAGTTAGTATACCAGGCGACAGTTGTCCTAGTAAGACTTTCTCAGGAAAAATGTATCAGCAGTTTCTCATCTTTTGCGTATTCCCCCATCTTCTGACAATACATCTTTAGACGGTTCTTGGAGCAAGTAGTCCCCTTGTACTTGCCAAAGTCCGGCACCTTGAACTTGGGAATGACCATGTTTGGGTATTAGGAACAACTCTTCTAGGTTAGCAAAGGCATAATCTTCACCTCCTTCAATGGCCCTAAGCCTTTCCTCTAGATGATCCAACTTTCCCATTCCTGCCATAGTCATGAGGGTTTTTAACCGCTGTGGAATGCAAGAGGTGCAGTTATGGGTGATACTGAGGGCCCTCCAAAGGGTTTTGTAGGGGTATACCACCAAATGCTTGCCCTTCAGTGGTATATCCGAGCCAAGGCTCGAAGTCGGCTAGATTGTGATGGGGAATTTCATGGGTCTCTTCCACGGTTTAAGAGACATGTGCATGATCAGTTTGGGGTTGCTGGCTTTCAATGGGTATAGGAGTGGAGTTATTGACATTCTTATTGGGAGTGTACGCCCCATTGGGTGGCGTATAGTTGAGAGGCAAGCCATATGACGGGAAGGCGTGCTCGTTTTGAATTTGCACATCATGGGGGCCGCCCGTACTTCCTAAATCTTTGCCTACCATATTTGAGGTTGGATGATTCATTTGCTTGAGGCCGGATGGGGACGTCGGGTTCACCTTAGCAACAACGCTGGTAGCGGCAATTGCAACCGCATTGGCTTCCATTATCTTCTTCACGCTCATCATGGCCTCCATCATTGTGGCCATTTTCTCTTTAATGGCCTCCATGTCGGCCTTCATCTTCTCTTGTATCTCCTCTACTTCACCCATTACTCTAGCTCTAGCACAAGTTCGGTAAGGGGGTCGTAAAGCGTGTCCCTTTCTTTTTTATAACAATGATTAAGTTCATTTTATTTTATTTTTCAAGGAAAGAATGCAACGAGCAATGCAACCAATGAAAAGCATGGATGCATGCGAATGATGTACAGTTGAAGTATTGCGAATTTTTACGCAAGATATGGGGTTGAATCAATTTAGATTTTCAACATGGTCCATGACATCTTTGTCAAGGTGAAACTGGAAGTAACAAGGGCATCAATAATCCTAAATATGTTTGGCAGTAGACGAAGCAGTGATGTGACTCGATTCATCTTTTGCCCCAATTTTGCAAGACGGTTACTTCCATATTTCAACTTGACTTGATGAACCTTTTTGTAAAAGCATGAGCTTGGTTCAACCCTATAATCCAAGGAATGGCAATTCTGATCGCCAATACTTCAACAACATCTCATAGGGATGAATGACTCGGGCATACTTTAAGCTTATGCATGGAAAATGTAATTATGAAATTGAGATGCCCGAAGAAACACCATTTCCTAGTTAACCATGCATTAGGTACCATGTTCAATTATTTTGTTTTTAAGTGAAATGGGTTTATGATCCCAACATGGTTGGCTCGTGGTGCCTAACACATGAAACTAAGAATGTAGTGTGAAATTTCACGCTTCCCCCTTTTTTGTTTTTGTTTTGTAGAGGAAAACGCAAGGATGAGCAAACATGAAAACAAATGGTATGCAATTTTGCAGATCAAAAAGTTTGTTGAACGCATATGCATGATGATGCCATGACTCATGCAAAATGTGAGGCCGGAATATGATAACGGACAAATGCAGGATATGTCCATTATGATGTTATGAAGAGATGCTTATGCGATGCATGATATGAATGCATTTTACGGACACGAGAGCCCGGAAAATTATCTCTTCTTACTTGCGCATTTGGGGGCGCAGTGCCCCATGTGTACAATTAAGAAGGTGATATGGACCTTCCGGCTTCCCGTGACAAAGGACGAGACCAACATACAATGCATGCTAGAGATAAAATGCGGGAGTGACTTGATTCGCACTGATTTTTGGAGTAAAAACGTGGGATAAACTCATTTTATTCAAAAAGTTATAACTAGTCAAGATCTGAGCGACAATACAAACTTCCTAGCGGTTTCTAATCATATGGTCCATTAAGTCTATCATATGTTGACAATAGCTGAGAAGTCCGTGGATCTTCTTGGGGGCAGAGTAGGTGTCCGCCATTGCTTTGGCCTTGGCTAGCAATCGGGGAAGTTCTTGACTCCTGTTCAAAGTAAGAGCAAATCGGTCCATCCTCATTGTTGCCTCTTGGTGCAATGAATCAATTACCCTTTCCCTTGCTTCCCTTTCTGCTGATATCTTGGCGTACTCATCCTCTAGCCTTTGCTCGTGAGTCGCCGCTAGATTTAGCTTCTCTTTGCACTTATCGATGATGGCCCACATATTCCCTTCAGTCTCGCTTAACTGTTGGGACAAATTTCTTTTCGACCTAAGGCAAACCTTTAGCTCGTCCTTCAAGATCATGCCTTTGACCCGTGATGATTCCTTTCACCTCTTCGGAGCTTGAGCTCACTATTGCTGCCCTATAAAGCCCCTCAAAACTTTGCTTTGGTCGTGTTCTTCCTTTCGGGCCTTCTTGGTTTCTCATTCCAAGGCTTCATCGGTGGCCATATTGACATCCCTTAGTTCATCATACTCTTTTCAGACTTTGATGGCTATGGACTTGAACTTCTCTTCGACTACCCAGGCTCTTTCAAGCTCTGCCTTTAGGGCTTGTACCTCATCACTTTCTTTCGAAGCTTTAACCTCATCGTCTCTCACAGTCTTTAGATTTGGGAGCCAATCCAGTCCTTGTGTTCGGACTCTCAGCCACTTATGATAGCCGCCGATGATCCCATTACTGCTTCCCCTAAGCTCTCTGTCCTTTCTTCACGCCGCATCCCATGCCTTGCGAACTCCTTGGAGTACCCTCGCGTTGTGGTCACTGAAACCTCGTGCGATGAAAGGCATGATGCTTTCGTCTGATGGCACTCCTCTCATGGGACATCCTTCGCATGAAGATAGAATCCTGATTCTTCCTTCCTTCTAGCGAGGGAACCATTTAACAGACGCCCCTCCATGCTAGCCAAGAGTTGGTGCACAACAAACAATTCTTGCGCCGCTCTTTTCACATCCCCGGTCGAACGTGTCATACATGGCCAAAATGGCGACGACCGGGCTTTCCTTGCCATGATGAAAGGCAAGGAAAGCGTCAATCGCTGCTAGGTCCACTAACCCTTCCATATTCGGAAAGAGGACAACTCCAAAGATCAAAAGCGCCAAGATGTCAATAAAAGAAAGCCCATTCGCCTTGATTTGCCAAGGCCTTTGCCCTTTCCTCCAAACACTTCCTTGGTACTCCGACTACCCCATTCCTGTTTTGCTTTACACGGTCCAACTCTTGTGCTGAGATTTTCACCACCTTGGCAACTCTTGTCGTGGAGGGATAGAACCCAGAGAAAAGATATGGCTTCCTTCCTCCCAGTGGGCATCCCAGGATTTCTTCAAACTCTTTCACAGTCGGCACTAGCTGGAAGTCCTCAAATGTGAAGCACCTTAGGGGCTGGTCATAATACTGGGAAAGGGATGCAATCGATTCCATGGAGACTTCTACCCTAGCTAGGTCCCAAATCTTACCATAGGCTTTGCGGAAGGCTTGCCGTTGAAGTTGACCCATTAATTGCCCCAACTTTCATAAACTGGTGACCTCTAAGCTCTTGATTTTGACTTGATAGAACCTCTTTTTAAGCGAAGGCTTTTGACTTGATCCCATGTTTTACTAAAGTGAAATAAAATCTAGTGCGAAACAAAACTCCTACATCTATCATCGGTGGAATGGATGAATGCATGAAGAAATGCATATGACACAGATGCAATTTATGAATACGGGAGCCCGATAAATTGTTTCCTTCTTGGATACAACGTTTGGGCAGCATGGCACCCAACGTATGTTTTTTAAGAAGGCGACACGGACCCTCCGTCGGTTTGCTAAAGTGAGGGGATCAAAGACGAAACCCACGCATGATGCATATGCGAAAGGCACAACACGGGGATGTACATAGTACGACAATATTCACAAACAAATATAAGCAAAAGGGTATATGATACTTATGCATGGCAGTGTGAAAAATGGCACGCAGCGTGTTTGCTCCGTGCCCCTATTTAAGGGACCTATAAGGGAGAGAGCTAACTAGGCTTTTAGTGATAACCCCCAAGGTAGTCATATCTCTCTTGATGGTTTCTAGAGGTATCATCCCCTTCGAAGAACATACTGCAGCAGTAGGGACTACTAGCAACAATATGTTTTCAAAGAGAAAAACTCTAGATGAGGGTTCACTGTAATCAAGCAAGTCGGAGACCTAGCATGATCACGGATTCACCTCCACTCCTTATGTTCCCACGAACCCGGGTATAGGGCCCTTTTTCAACTCACCGTGTGTGCAAATAGTGTTAGTGTTTGTGTGCATCAAATGAATAAATATTTACCTCATGCATACAAAAAAAATGCACTAAAAGCATCAAAGAGTTATATATACAAGAACATAATAAGGGGAAGCCAACAAAGGAGTAAGTCATGGCAAAATTTGCACAAGATTAAATGGCCTAACTCTCTAAAAATAGTCCCCAGTGGAGTCGCCAACTGTTGCAACCTACCCATCGGCGGGAGGGCGACGCGAGACTCGCGGGATGCGTGTTCCACGAAAGGAATACGCGCGGAGTCGCCACCAACGTTTATTTGAGGAAAACGTCGGAAAAACCGGAAAAGACGCGATCTACGAACTTTTAAGTGAAAGGTTCGGGAGTTGTATTTACGCACGGGGAAGGTATTAGCACCCCACACGTCCGTCCCAAGGGACGGCAACCTTTAATCGAATGTGCAAACATGACTTTGATTTTTACGTTCCCTTTTATGTCCTTATATCCTTTATACCCTTTTTATATTTTTTCTCTTTTTGTGGTCGACAAGGGTGTTTCCCTTTGCTCCTACGTATTCCTCAATTGGGATGAGAAAATCAGACCTACGTAGTTCTTTCTTATCAAGTGATTCTCTTTTTTAAGACGTGATCATTTTAAGGCGTTGGACCTTAAAAATGATCCATTTTACTTAGTGAGAAATTGAAATGACAAACTTCAAAAGCCTATTTTTGTGGACGAGCTTGACTAGGCGAGTTGATTTTAGCCTTAGTTTCACTTTAGTTATTAATCAATTCGATTAAGAATGAGAAATCCCAAAGAGAAAACGTCCGATTGATTTTCCGCTTTGTTTTACTAAAAAGATGTTTTCTTGATTATTATATTATTTTTTACCTCTTTTTGATTTCCAACGTGGTTACGGCACGACCGAACGGTCGGAATTCATTTTAACCGAAGTTAACGGATAATACAATTCAAACGTTCGGTGGAAATTTATTTTATTTTTAAGTTAAGCGAGAAATGACTTAAGTAAAATGGCTTAAGCACGTCAACAGGGGGTATAAAAAGTAAACAAAACGAGAATAAAAATGCACGAAACACAATGTGGACCACTACGGGTACATAGAATGAATCGAAAAGCTTGGTTCGAGGTACTTACCCGTTGAAGATCGAAGAACGATGAAGAACGAATGAAGAAAGTCGAAGAACGGTTGAAACCTTTGCGAAATTCCTCACGGAAAACGTTACGGAAACGTTTCGGAAGCGCCTCGGCTTAGGTTTTCTTCACGGAAACAATTTTTCCAAGCAAATTCGAAAGAGAGAGAAGTGCCAAAGGGGCTGAACCCCTTCCTTCTTCACTTCCTCCCCTATTTATAGCAAAATAGGGGAGGTGGTTGCCGCCCAGCTCGCCCAGGCGAGCTCAGCTCGCCCAGGCGAGCCAGGTTGCTTCCTCCAGAAGCAACAGCCTTCTGGAGGAATATTCTGGAGGGCCCAAGTGGGCCTGGGTGCTATTTGCACCCCCATTTTTACTAAGTACATCCCCCTCTGCTGTTTTTTGGTGATTCTCTTTTCGTAAAGTTACGGAAACTTACGAATTTCGTAATGATACTTGTTTTCTTTCCGTAATGTTACGGAACCTTGCGGATTACATAATCATCCCCCTTTTGACTTACGGAATGTTACGGAACCTCACTTAATTATGCAACGATGCTTCCGTTTGATTTCCGGTGTGTCACGGAAACTTACGGATTGTGCATCAATATTTTTTTGATTTTCCGGCATGTCCTGGAATTTCACAAACTGCCTAATGATGGGTGTCAAGCACCTCACAAGGACCAAAGAAAGGTTGCATGTCATCAAGCAAAGGTCCCCGGACGAAATTAGGGTATGACAGATGCATATAAGGATGTTTTTCTAATCAATCATGCTTCTGTGTTGTATGTTGTAGCCTAAATTACTAAACCTCGATCCCTGGGACATTGTTCAAGTTGTTACCCTAATTCTACACCAGTCAGGCTTTAAATAGGCTCTGAATTTGCGACGTTGCACTTAGCGCCACCCTCGCGCTCAGCGCGAGTAAGTGGATTTGAGCTTAGCCCCAGTCATGCGCTAAGCCTCGCTGAAGACAACTGCTGCGCTTAGCACACTGATCTCACGCTTAGCGCGCAGCGTTGATACTGATGCCCTGCTAGATTCTTCTGTTGTGTTAAGCGCGCTGAAGCTACGCTTAGCGGTGGATGCGCGCTTAGCCCACCGATGAGCTAAGCTCAACTGTCACTTTTAGCACTTCATGACTTAGCCTCATTTTCACCTAAAATTGCACATATTTCATCATTAAATTCAATGGACATATTCTAGAGACAACTTTAACCATAAAACAAAATTTATTTACAAAAAATCACTACAAAATAACCATAAATTGGGGAACTATACAAGTTTTGGAAAATGTTTTCTATACAAAAGTTAGTCGTATAAGACGACTAACACCGACCTTCAACCAGGTTTGGAGCCAACACAGAGAAGAATCCAAAGGAGGAGTGCAAGGCTATTACGACTAGAAGCAAAATGGTGAGCATGAATGAAGGTGAGAAGAGGATAGGTGAAGAAAAAGAACAGCTGGTGTCTGAACCATAAATTGACCCAGTGGTGGAACTTTTAAGTGAGACTAAGGAAGAAGTGGAAGCAGAAGATGATCAGCATAAGGAGATACCAATAATTGTGAGTGAAAAAGAAATAAGTGAGAAGGAAAAGAAAGAAAAAGAAAAAGAAAGAGAGAAAGAAAAAGAAAATGAAAAAAATGAAAAAGAAAAAGAGAATGAGAGAAATGAAGATAAGAAAAAGACCAAGAGTGAGCTGGCTTGAGAAAGGAGAAAGGAGGCAAGTCCAAGCATATGGGAGGAGGTGCCATATCCATTGGAACCAACAAAGAAAGACAAGGAATGACATCTGGCTCATTTCTTTGATATCTTCAAGAAATTGGAGATTACTATGCCCTTTGGAGAAGCTCTTCAACAAATGTCATTGTACTCTAAGTTTTTAAAAGATATGCTCACATGGAAGAATAAGTACATTCACAGTGAAAACATCATTGTGGAAGGAAACTGTAGTGCTGTAATTCAGAGGATTCTTCCACCTAAGCACAAAGATCTTGGGAGTGTGACTATTCCGTGTTCAATTGGTGAAGTTTCTGTTGGCAAAGCTCTTATTGATTTGGGAGCCAGTATTAATTTGATGCCGCATTCCATGTGTCTGAGGCTTGGAGAGTTGGAGATAATGCTGACTAGGATGACTTTACAGTTAGCAGATCGCTCCATCACCAGAGCTTATAGAGTGATAGAAGATGTTTTGGTTCGGGTCAAACACCTTATCTTTCCTGCTGATTTTGTGGTAATGGACATAGAGGAAGATACATATATTCCCTTAATTTTGGGATGTCCATTTATGGCTACTGCAAGCTGTGTAGTAGACATGGGAAAGAAGAAGCTAGAAACGGGTATTGAAGACCAAAAGATTAGCTTTGAGCTATTTGATGAAGAAAGGACATTGCTGGACCAGAATGTTTGTCTAGAGGTGAAGAAGAGCGAAGAGAAGGTTCTAAAGGAGAGAACCAAGATTGATCCGGGCTGACAAAGACTTTTGCGTTAAGCTAATGACGTTAAAAGAGCACTTACTGGGAGGCAACCCAGCCCTTTTTAATTCTATTTTTCTTGCATTTAGTTAAGTTTGATTACTTGTGATTGTGTTGAATTCAGCATGTTTAGTATTGGAAAAGGCGTTAAAAAGATTTTGTGAAGTTGTGGACAGAAAAATAACTTAAAAAAATTTTGTTGTCCACTCGCTAAGCGCCATCTTCTTCACATGCTAAGCGAGCTGTTGTTCACGCTAAGCGCATTGACCCCTGATCATTGGCTGCATGGTCCCGCTAAGAATGTGACTTGTGCAGTATGCCCTAAACTCTCTGTCCATTTAATTTTGGGAGTTGGACTAAGCGAGTCATCTCGCTAAGTGCACAAGTCTGGTCTTGCTAAATGCACTGACACGCTAAGCGCTATTCTTCTCTGTTTGATTAATTTCGGGAATTGGGCTAAGTGAGTGCTCTCACTAAGCCCAATTCCTTCTTTTTTTGGAAGAGCGCTAAGCGAGACGGACACGCTAAGCGCGAGTCATTACTGCATTCAAGGAGCATTTTATTCGCTAAGTGCGGCCTTGGCCCGCTAAGCGAGAGTTGCAGGACCAATCAGAGCTGCAGAACTTGCCCAGCGCGTACCTTTGTGCTAAGCCCAAAAACCTCTCTGGAATTGCATAATTTTGTATTGGGCTTAGCGAGCAGATCCGCTAAGCACATGAGCTTTAAAACTCAAACGTCATGTTGACTTGCTTAGCGAGTCCATGCACTAACCGAGTCATTTGAAACTACTAGTAAATAAGGCAACTGCCTTAGGCCGTTGCCATTTTACTTCATCTGAGCATTTTCTCACATTCATTGCATTCACCCTGTGCAAAGTACTTCAATCTCCCTGCATCGCCTGCATTTTTGCTCCCTCTTTGCACTCATATTCAACAACACAAGTAAGCTTCTTAACTTTGTTCATTTTATTTCCAAATTTCAAACTTTAGGCTAGTTAACTTAGTAGTGTTAGGTTGGATTTCTGTTAATACTTAGTTCTGTTAGGTTAGTTGTTCGTTAGATTAGAATTAGGGTTTTATTATGGATGCAATGTGCTTGTTTTGATTAGGGTTGGACGGCTTAATAGGGGCCTAAGTGGAGGGATGAGAAGCCTCTGCTTTTTCTAGAAATTGCGATGAGCACGCTAAATGCCTTGCTGCGCTAAGCAAGTTCATCGTTTCTGTTGAACATCTGTATTTCCAGATGAAGTCGCTAAGCACGGCCCTATCCCGCTAAGCGCGTTCATCTTCTCTAATTGAAAGTTCAATTGATTATGAACTCGCTAAGCGTGTCTGTGCGCTAAGCGAGTAATGTGTTCTCAAACACTTTGAAATTTTTGTGTTTTCTTGTGCGCTAAGTGTACCCTATCACCGTAAGTGCAATTATCTCTGTTTTTTCTATTTGTTGGAATTGGGCTTAGCGAGCCTGCTCGCTAAGCCAATGCTGTTCAGTAGAGTAGTCACGCTAAGTGCGCCTTGCCACGCTAAGTGAAAATCCTTATCTGTTTGAAAATTTGTGGAAATTTTGCAGAAAAAAATTGGATTTGTGTTCACTCGCTAAGCACGTGGCTATCGTGGTTAACGCATGAGTCATTTTTCCAAAGGCGCGCTAAGCAAGTCACTTGCGCTAAGTGCCCAGTCTGATTTTCAGTTTTATTTTCTGCTTTTTAATTTGAATAAATTCCTATCTAATCTTGTGTTTTGATTCTTTTGTATTACAGATGGCTTCCCGTAAGAGGAAAGCTATAGCTTCAGTGTCTGAGGCTGGTTATGATAGATCAAGATTTATATCACAGGAGGCCTAGGACTGCTACTCAGATAATGTGCTTGCGAGGAACATTTTGCCAGAAAGAAATGTCAAGTTGTATATCAATGAGTTTGATGATTTCAGAAGAGAATTGATTAGAAGATACTGGCATAAACCGCTGACCAACTTGACTGAGGGAAACATTGATGTGGCAATTGTGAAGGAATTCTATGCAAATCTATATGTCCCTAAGGACAAGTCTCCCAAGCAAGTTAGGGTTCGAGGGCACCTGATAAAATTTGATGTTGATTCCCTCAACACCTTTTTGGAGACTCCAGTGGTCGTGGAGCAAGGGGAGAGCTTGCCCTCTTACTCTAGGTTTGCTAGATTGAGGCCTGATCCTCAGGAGCTTGTAGCCCGACTGTGTATCCCTGAGAGGGATTTGTACTTAATGCCGAGGGTCTGCCGTGGAAGCTCTTGAGGAAAGATCTTACCACTCTGGCCTAAACCTGGAGTGTTCTATCTTATTCTAACTTGGCCCTAACATCCCATACTTCTGATCTTAATCTAGATAGGGCCAACTTAGTCTATGATCTTCTAATGAAGATGAATATGAACTTAGGATCACTTATTTCTAACTTGGCCCCAACATCCCATACTCCGCAGCCTCCACTAGAGCCTACTACTTCAGCGCTGGACCTGTCATCTCCTCAGCTTGAGCCATCTATGCCAATGTCAGACCTACCTCTTTCTCAGGATTCACCATCAGGCACTACTACATTGGACCTGAATGAGCATGCCATGGACTCTACATAGGATCATTGACAAGATCAGGATTTTTATTTCCCTGCTTTTTGAACAGTTTTAATATTATGTCATCTTTAGTACATTTTATAATTTAGATTTATGTTTATGTTTCAGTCTTTAAATTTCAGTTTATAGTTTTTATTTTGGTTGATAGCTTGTACAAAGCTTGATTGAACAGTGCATTTATATTATCCAGCGATTGATACTTGATTTTCGAATTTAGTGTTTGTGATTGGTTTGAATTGATCAATTGTATGATGTGAGTGAATTGAAATGCGCAAATCATATGCCTTGAATGAGCATGCAATCATAAGAAGAGAAAGAACATGGAATTAGGATCATGACTGAAAATGTTAGTTGGTTTGTTAGGTTGATTGTGAAGGAACGCATTAGCCGCAACCCGGTGAGAGTGTGATCTTTAATTGTAAGAAAATGACTAACATTGAGTAATGATTTTTTCATGAATCTCTGAGTATGGAATGAATGCATGAAATTGAAGATGATGAAGGCCATGTTTTGATTGAAGATAGCCACTTAGCTAAAAAGCTTACCTTGTGCATGATTGATTTATCCCTTGCACCCATTTTGAGCTGAAAGTATGATTGTTTGATTGAACCGTGAGCCTGTACAGTTTATCTCCTTCTACCTTGTCTTAGGTTGTAGGAAAGCATCATTCATAAAAGGAAATTTTGGTTCAAAGCAAATTTGCCCAAATTTGGGGGAATTATGGGGTGATAGCTTGTAATGGTAAGAAAAGAGCAACACACACAGTCATATAATAAGCAGCAAGTATTTTTTTAAAAAAACTATAAGTATAAAATAAAAGTGTGTGCTGCTATTTAAGAAATAGAAAAGCAAAGTATGGAAAGGCAAGTAATAGAGATGGAATAAAAAGAAAAAGGTTGATCTATGGATGAATGCTCTCTTAGAACCTAAGAGAAACCATGAATTGATTGCAGCCCAACCTCGTTACAAGCCTAGTAAAGTCCTTTGAATTCAGTTTATGTGTTCTTGACTGTATGATATGAGATGAAGTGAAAAGATTGAGACTTATATTGGTTGTTGATTTATGGATAACCTAAACACTTGTGCTTTAGTGGAACAGTAGCTGTGAGGCTTTGGTTAATGATCCTTCCTTGATAACTACCGCTCTTACTAGCTTATTTCAGTTGTGTTCCTTAATAATCATGTTCACATCTTTGAAAAGCTGCAAATCTTGTGAAAAGATGTGATTGAAGCATTTTTGCCATTCATTTCATGTGATTGAATTCTTTTGAGCAAACACCTTGTGAATAACCACTGTGATTTTGTCACTTGAGGACAAGTGAGTTCTTCTTTCTTTGCTTGAGGACAAGCAAAACTGTAAATTTGGGGGTGTTTGTTAGTTGTCTTATACGACTAACTTTTGTATAGAAAATTTTTACAAAATGTTTATATTTTCCCCAATTTATGGTTCTTTTTGTAGGATTGTAAATAAATTTTGCTTTGTTTTTATCTGTGCTCAGTAGAAGCCTTGTGTATGGAATTAATGTCAATTTCTCTTCAATTTCAGGAAAAAAGGAGTTATTTTGAAGAAGTGCTAAAGTTGATGTCTTGCTAAGCGAGCTCAATGCACGTAACAAGAGTCATCCATTAAGCGAGGCATCAACGCGCTTAGCGGATAGGAGGAATCTGGAAGGGAATCTGTCACGCAGGCATGCGCTCAGGGCGTCATCAGCTCGCTCAGCGAGTCGTTTGTCACCTTCCAAGCTTAGCACGAGTTTGGCGCTGAGCGAAAATTCACTTACTCGCACTAAGTGCGAGAATGGCGCTAAGCGCAACGTAAGAGCTTGAAGAGTGAAATACACAGAGGCAAAGAACAGAGGAAAGAAGCCAAGTTTTGACCTTTTAGGAAGATTTGTGAGTTTTTGAGTGATTGTGAGATTCTTAGAGGTGGAGGAGACATCCCCACTCCTTTGTAAGCAAGCAATTTCTCTTAATTCCTTTTCTTCATTGTAAAAGGAGCTTCCTTGCTATGGAAGGCTAAATCCTCAGTTGGGGATTCTTGCTGAGTAATTGACGTAAACTCTTTCCCTATCTAATTAAGGTTGTTTTATGTGTTCATTATTTCTATCAGAACTTTATTATTGCATGCTTGTGGCTTGATCACCCACATGTGTGTAGTGTTAGGGGCTTTAGCATTGAAAGATGTATTGTCTCCTTAGAACTTGATAGAGCAGGATTAGGTTACCATATGTCTGGACACGGAGTACGGTAATTTAGTTTTCATTATGCTGTGATCATAACACCATTCAATTAAGCTAAGTTCAACAAGAGACATCTACGAACGAAGTTTAATTAGAATTAGGCTAAACTCACGAGACATCGGTGTTTCGTACTTGAGCCTTCAACATAGAACACAAAAACATCTTTAATTAGAGAAACATCCTTAATTGCATCAATTTGCTCAGTAAGAGGACCCAACGCCTTTAGATATATGTTTTCACACTTACTTGCTCATGTTTATTGCTTTGTAATTAGAATAGAACATACTTTTATTTTCATTCACAATCATGATTACTGTTGCAAATGCCTGCTTATTGAACAAACCTTTACCAAATGAACAAGTTCCCTGAGTTCGATATTCGGTTCACACCATTTTAATTATTTACTTTACGATCCAGTGCACTTGCTGGTAGATTTCGCATCCAGACAAATAAGTAGTATCCCGGTGTGCGAACACTGCCCAATCTTCATGCATGTGTTGTTTTCATTGCTCTTCTCACTGGTTTAGCGGTGGTTCCCACTTGGGGTTTCTATTTTGCTTTTGCTATTTTTTTTGTTTGTTTGTTTGTTTTTAGAAAACAAATATGCTTTGGCTCTGAAGGGGTAGCAAAGGATAAAATAGTGTTTGGGATATTGAAACATGGCCATGTGTCATTTCAAATCCTGACTTAGATCCTTTTGTAGTTTGGATTTTGGGACAAAACCTTAATAACACGCCCCTGATTGTTGTTGTTGTTTGTTGTTTTTTTCTTATATTATTTTTACATCACCCTAATTTTTGCCTAGGTCGCCCTTTCGGGTTTTCAACCTACCGGGTGAGAACTTCTGATCTGCCCCTAGGTTTCCTTGAGGCTCATGCACGGTGTCTCTCATTGCCCCAATGTAGGGCTCTGAGATATCCATTGATGTCTTTTGTCATGACCTTATAGCAAGGAAGAAAAGAAAGAAACTGTGCAGATTCTTGAGAAACATTTAAAGAACTTCCAATTGACATATTAAGTCAAATGACTCTTATTCTCTGATAACTCACTTTTCTCTCAAAAAGACAACTTTTAAGAATGATAAAATGAGGTCACATGAATGTCTATACTTTTATTTGAAACACAGTCAATCAAACGTGTTTTTTTTTTGTTTTTTTTAACTTTTACTCGTTGTTTGTGGCATCCTCGCCAAACGTGTAGAACGAGCAATTTCTGATTGAACAGACTTGGAAGTCAAAACTCAGGAGCGTAGGTCGCTTGAGCAAACAAACCAACGGCTTACACTAACATTCTAGTGGAAGTTAAATAAGCAAAGATGTAATTGTGAGAGTATGAGAGACAAGGATACCAAATTTATCCATTTTATTAGCATTGTAACCGTGGTTTACAATAATGGCATAAACTTGAAAATCCTAATGAGTCATTAGAGACATCTAACAAAAACCTTCAAATTGCCCCATGTATAGCATTGCTTGTTAACGTCAGAATTCACAAGCAATTCTCTTCAAATTCCAGCCAGCCCGCATCAATTACACCTTGCACCTTATGTTTCAGGGTCCTACAATGCTCAATGGAATGCCCCAGGACTCCTCCATGGTAAGCACATGTTGCATTTGAGTCGTATCCTCGGAAAAATGGGGGTTGAGGAACCTTGGCTGGGGTTATGGCTACCATTGAATTATCGAGTAGATATGGGAGCAGGTCATCATAGGACACCGGAATTGGGGTGAATTCTATAGGCTTTTTCATTGGAAAATTCCCTTTGTGGTTGGTGTTTTGGTTTATGCTAAGGGTGGTGTTTGGCATTGGATGTGTGGCAGGAAGGCTTTGTGGCTGATTGAGGGATGGCCTTTGTGGATGATTGGGATATGGATAATGAGAAGGGATGATATTGGCTGAGTAATGACATTGTTGAGCTGGTGGTAAACTTGGCCATGTAGGAATGGCTGTCATAGCATGGGTTCCTCCTTTCTTCTCATTCTCTCCAATTGCCCCAATTTTCTCATTCATCAAATTAGGATAATCAAATTTGCCTCTTTTCAAACCCACTTTGATCCTTTCGCCAACAAAAACTAAATTCGCAAAGCTTAAAGGTGTGTAACCCACCATCTTCTCATAGTAGAGCACCGGTAACGTGTCTACTATCATTGTTATCAATTCCCTCTCCATCATTGGGGGTTCCACTTGGGCTTCTAGATCCCTCCACCTTTGGGCATATTCTTTGAAAGATTCGTGCCCGTTCTTGCACAAGTTCTGTAGCTGCGTCCTATCTGGAGCCATATCAGAATTGTACTGGTACTGCCTAATGAAGGCAACCATTAGGTCCTTCCAAGAATGGACTCGGGAAGGTTCCAGATTAGTGTACCAGGTGACGGCGGCCCCAGTAAGACTTTCCTAGAAGAAATGCATCAATAATTTTTCATCTTTTGCATACGCCCCCATTTTCTGATAGTACAGTTTCAGGTGATTCTTGGGGCAAGTAGTCCCCTTGTACTTATCGAAGTCAGGCACCTTGAATTTCGAAGGGATGACGACGTTGGGTACTAGGAACAACTCTTCTATGTTAGCAAAGGCATAATTTTTGCCTCCTTCAATGGCCATGAGCCTTTCCTCTATATGATCTAACTTTCCCTTTTTTGCCATAGCAGGAGGGATTCTTCCCGCCGCAAAATGCAAGGATTGTGTTTATGGGCGAAATTGAGGGTCATCCAAAGTGTTTGGCAGGGGTATACCACCAACTGTTTGGCCCTCAGTGGCGTATCCGAGGCAAGGCTCGAAGTCGGCTAGATTGTGGTAGGGTACCTCATATGTCTCCCTAATGGGTTGAGAGACATGTGCATGATTAGATTGAGGTTGTTGGCTCTCAATGAGTATGGGAGTGGAGTTATTGACATTTTCATCGGGAGTGTGCGCCACATTGGGTGGTGCAAAGTTGGGAGGCAAGCACATGTTCGGTAAGGGCACTGTTGGATTTCCCCTGCAGTTACTTTTTAGTCCACCTTTTCTTTGTACAAATATGTTCAAGGGAAATCCAGTTTGCCGGACAATGCACTGGATCGTCAAGTATTTAAAATTAAAACGGATGAATCTGAGTATCGAACTCAGGGAACTAGTCTAAGACAGGGTTAAATTCATAAATAAGGCATTGTTGAAAGAAACATTGATGATTGATGGTTTGAAATAGAATTAAACTAAATCTAGGATAAAAATAGTAAAAATGCAAGTAAATAAAATTGACAGCAGTAGGTAGAAGTGTTGGGTCTTTCTAACAGATCAGCTGATGTATATAAATATATTTCTCTAATCAATCATGCTTTTGTGCTCTATGTTGTAGCCTAAATTACTAAACCTCGATCCCTAGTTAGATTGAATCAATCCAAGCTTCATCCTCAGATCCCTCTTGTTGGACTAGGCTCAATTTAGACAGCCCTCATAAGTTTAGACTAACTTAAAATAAGCTTCATCCTCAGATCACTCTTGTTGGACTAGACTTAGCTTAAATAGCTTACGAAAGTTTAGACTAATTTAGCCTAAGCTTTGTCCTCAGATCCCTCTTGTTGGACTAGACTTAGACCAAACAACATTATTGTAACAGCATACTTAAAACCAAAACTTAATCCACAGATCCCTCTTGTAAGACTAAGTTTCAATTCTGCTTTATTCAAGTTCTAAGGCAACAATACATTTTCCAATATTAAAATCACCTAACTAAGCACACAAATGGTTGATCAGACCAAGAACATACAGAATTTAAGCACTGAAAGAAGCATTGAACACAAGAAACACAATCAATTAGATATGAAAATAATTACATCAGTTGTTCTCTAGAAATCCCCAACTAGGGTGTTTAGCCAGCCATTACAAAAGAAACCCTAACAATAATAAGCTTACAAAACCTAGGCATCTCTGCAAAAGCTGCTCCTCTTGCTGCCTCCAGAGCTCTTTTCCCAAAATAGGCTCTATGGTGTGCTGTGGAATTCTGTGCCCTGGGCATTCTACCCTAATTATGCACAGAACAGGCTTTAAATAGGCTCTAAATTCACGATGTTGCGCTTAGCGCCACCCTCGCGCTTAGCGTGAGTAAGTGGATTTGAGCTTAGCGCCAGTCGTGCTCTGAGCCTGGCTGAAGACAACTGTTGTGCTTAGCGCACTGATCTCGCAGTTAGCGCTCGACCTTGATGATGATGCCCTACCAGATTCTTTTGTCGCGCTAAGCACGCTGAAGTTGCGTTTAGCGGTGGATGCTCGCTTAGCCCACTAATGAGCTAAGCTCAACTGTCACTTATAGCACTTCATAACTTAGCCTCATTTTCACCTGAAATTGCACATATTTTCATCATTAAATCCAATGGACATATTCTAGAGACAACTTTAACCATAAAGCAAGATTTATTTACAAAAATCACTACAAAATAACCATAAATTGGGGAACTATACAAGTTTTGGAAAATGTTTTCTATACAAAAGTTAGTCGTATAAGACGACTAACAGGCGCCGTAAAGTGTGTTCTTTCCTTTTGATAACAATGATTACAATTTTCAAGGAAAGAATGCAATGAGTAATGCAACCAATGAAAAGCATGGATGTGTGAGAATGATGGATGATTGAAGTATTGCAAATTTTACACAGGACATAGGGTTGAATCAATTTTGATGGTCCATCATCTTGTCAAAGTGAAACTAGAAATAACACATGGACGTTAACAGTCCTCAATTTTTTTGTAAAGTGGCTCAATTATGTGTTGGCAGTAGACAAAGAAACGATGTAGCTCGATTCATCTTTTGCCCCAATTTTTGCAAGCCGGTTAGTTCCATACTTGACCTTGACTTTGATGAACCTTTTCTTAAAAGCATGTGCTTAGTTCAACCCCATAATCCAAGGAATAGCAATTTTGATTGCCAATACTTCGACAACATCTCATAAAGATGAACGACTCGGGCATACTTATGGTATGCATGGCAAAGGCAATTATGAGATGCCCTAAGAACCATCATTTCCTAGTTAACCATGTGTCATACCCTAATTTCGTCCGGGGACCTGTGCTTGGTGGCATGCAACTTGTGTTTGGTCATTTTGAGGTGCTTGGCACCCATCATTAGGCAATTTGCGGAATTCTGTGACGTGCCGGAAATCAAAAGAAAATATTGATGCACAATCCGTAAGGTTCCGTGGCACACCGGAAATCAAAAGGAAGCATCGTTGCACAATTAGTGAGGTTCCGTAACATTCCGTAAGTCAAAAAAGGGGATGATTACGTAATCCGCAAGGTTCCGTAAGATTACGGAAAGAAAACAAGTATCGTTACGAAATTCGTAAGTTTCCGTAACTTTACGAAAAAAGAATCACCAAAAAAGGCAGGGGGTGTATTTAGTAAAAATGGGGGTGCAGATAGCAACCAGGCCCACTTGGGCCCTCCAGAAGATTCCTCCAAAAGGCTGTTGCTTCTAGAGGAAGCAACCTTGCTCGCCTGGGCGAGCTGGGTGGCAAGCTTCTCCCCCAATTTTCTATAAATAGGGGGAGAAGTGAAGTAGAAAAGGGTCAGCCTCTTAGGCACTTCTCTCTCTCTCGAAATTGCTGAGGAAAATTATTTCCGTGAAGAAAATCCAAGCCGAGGCGCTTCCGTAACGTTTCCGTGAGTAATTACGCGAAGATTCTCGACCGTTCTTCAAGATTCATTGTTCGTTCTTCGTTTTCTTTAGTCTTCAACGGGTAAGTACCTCAAACCAATCTTTTTCAATTCATTATATGTACCCGTGGTGGTCCACATTTTGTTTCATGTATTTTTATTCTTGTTTTCATTTACTTTTTATACCCCCTTTTGACGTGGTTAAGCCATTTATTTAAGTCATTTCTCGCTTAATCTAAAAATAAAATAAATTTCCACCGGTCGTTTGAATTGTATCATCCATTAGTTTCGGTTAAAATGAATTTCGACCGTTCAGTCGTGCCGTAACCACGTTGGAAATCAAAAAAAGAGGTAAAATAATAATATAATAATAAAAAAATACCTTTTAATAAAATAAAGCGAAAAATCAATCGGACGTTTTCTCTTTGGGATTTCTCATTCTTAATTGAATTGACTAATAACTAAAGTGAAACTAAGGCTAAAATCAACTCGCCTAGTCAAGCTCGTCCACAAAAATAGGATTTTGAAAGTTTATCATTTCTGTTTCTTACCAAATAAAATGGATCATTTTTAAAGGTCCAACGCCTTAAAATGATCACCTTTCAAGTAAAAAAGAATCACTTGATTCACGCATAAGAAAGAACTACATAGGTCTGATTTCCTCATCACAATTGGGGAATACGTAGGAGCAAAGGTGTCATACCCTAATTTCGTCCGGGGACCTTTGCTTGATGACATGCGACCTTTCTTTGGTCCTTGTGAGGTGCTTGGCATCCATCATTGGGCAATTTGTGAAATTCCAGGACATGCCGAAAAACCAAAAAAATATATTGATGCACAATCCGTAAGTTTCCGTGACACACCGGAAATCAAATGGAAGCATCGTTGCATAATTAAGTGAGGTTCCGTAACATTCCGTAAGTCAAAAGGGGGATGATTATGTAATCCGCAAGGTTCCGTAACATTACGGAAAGAAAACAAGTATCGTTACGAGATTCGTAAGTTTCCGTAACTTTACGAAAAAAGAATCACCAAAAAAGGTAAGGGGGTGAACTTATCAAGATAGGGGTGTAAATAGCAATTCAAATCTAGGCCCTTCTAGAACATTTTGGAAGTTGGGTTGCTTAAGGAGGAAGCAACTGGGCGGCAAGCTCCTCCACGTTTTTGAAAAATGGTTTTCGGGGCTTCCGCGGCTTCCGTAATACTTCCGTAAAATTTCCGAAAACCTTGGGTAAGCATATTCCACTTAACATTGGTAAAAGGGAAAAGAAAAAAGATGAAAATCAAATTCGAAAACAGTTCCGTAACTTTTCCGTAAAATACGAAAAGGGGGTGAACTTAGTAATTCGGGTGCGCTTAGAAATCTTCTTCATTAAGTCTTTGGGCGGCAAGCACCTCCTTTTTTTTCTATAAATAGGGGAGGGGGAGCTGTTTCAAAATGTTCAAGACCCCTTTGGCTATGCATTTCGGCTATTTTGGGCAAAAACACGTTTTCGTGAAGAAAAATCAAGTCGAAGTACTTCCGTAACGCTTCCGTAAGCGATTCTGTGGAAATTCTTCATCGTTCTTCACCGTTCTTCATCCGTTCTTCGTTCGTTCTTCGTTCTTCAACGGGTAAGTTTTCGAATTCGAGACTTTCAATTCATTTCTTGTTTTGTGTACTTTCACTTTAATTTCGTTTACTTTCAGTTTTCTTTTCTTCCGTTTTTAACGTGCTTTAACCATTTATTTAAGCCGTTTTCTCGTCTAATAAATGATAAAATGAATTTCAACCGATCATTTGTGTTGTAATCTCGTTTAATCACTGTTAAAACGAAATCTAACCGATCGTTCACGCTATAACCTCGGTTAAACCAAAAAAAGTAAAATAATAATAAAATAATCAAAATATCTTGAAAAATAATAATAAAATAATCAAAATATCTTTGAATAAAATAATAAAAAAAATCAATCGGACGTTTTTCTTTGGAAGTTTCCTTGAATGAATTGATTAATAACCAAAGTGAAACTAAGACTAAAATCAACTCACAAATCAAGTTTTTTTCCGAAAAATCACTAAAAACCGTTTTAAGGTCCAACGCCTTAAACGGTCCTCTTTGCTTTTATCGGTTAACATGGACCGTTCAAAAGCATAAAATCAACATGTGACTTTACCGCTTTTGCAAGAACTACGTAGGTCTGATTTCCTCATCGCAATTGAGGATACGTAGGAGCAAAAGCCCCGCTTTTGTCGACCACCCCAAGAGATCGTTAATGGTCCAAATGCCTTAACGTTTCTCTCCTTTCAAAAACAAGAGATCGTTAATGGTCCAATGCCTTAACGTTTCTCTCCTTTCAAAATCAAAAGACCGTTTAATGGTCCAACACCTTAAATGACCTTTTGTTCAAATAAAAAACATATTTTGCAAAAAAGACAAAAAACAAACTTAAACCAAACACTTTGTTCCGAAAGAACTACGTAGGTCTGATTTCCTCATCGCAAATTGAGGAATACGTAGGAGCAAAGGGAAACACCCTTGTCGACCACTAAAAGAGAAAAAATATAAAAAGGGTATAAAGGATATAAGGACATAAAAGGGAACGTAAAAATCAAAGTCATGTTTGCACATTCGATTAAAGGCTGCCGTCCCTTGTGACGGACGTGTGGGGTGCTAATACCTTCCCCGCGCGTAAATACAACTCCCGAACCTTTCACTTAAAAGTTCGTAGATCGCGTCTTTTCCGGTTTTTCCGACGTTTTCCTCAAATAAACGTTGGTGGCGACTCCGCGCGTATTCCTTTCGTGGAACACGCATCCCGCGAGTCTCGCGTCGCCCTCCCGCCGAAGGGTAGGTTGCGACAGTTGGCGACTCCACTGGGGACTGTTTTTTAGAGAGTTAGGCCATTTAATCTTGTGCAATGTTTTATCATGACTTTCTCCTTTGTTGGTTTCCCTTTATTTGTCTTATGTTCTTGTGTATATAAACTATTTGTTGCTTTTAGTGTGTTTTAGAATGTATGCATGAGGTAAATATTTATTCATTTGATGCACACAAACACTAACACTATTTGCACACACTGTGAGTGAAAAAGGGCCCTATACCCGGGTTCATGGGAACATAAGGAGTGGAGGTGAATCTGTGATCATGCTAGGTCTCCGACTTGCTTGATTACAGTGAACCCTCATCTAGAGCTTTTCTCTTTGAAAACTTATTGTTGCTAGTAGTCCCTACTGCTACAATATGTTCTTCGAAGGGGATGATACCTCTAGAAACCATCAAGAGAGATATGACTACCTTGGGGATTATTGCTAAAAGCCTAGTTAGTTCTCTCCCTTATAGGTCCCTTAAATAGGGGCACGGAGCAAACACGCTGCGTGCCATTTTTCACACTGCCATGCATAAGTATCATATACCCTTTTGCTTATATTTGTTTGTGAATATTATCGTACTACGTACATCCCCGTGTTGTGCCTTTCGCATATGCATCATGCGTGGGTTTCGTCTTTGATCCCCTCACTTTAGCAAACCGACGGAGGGTCCGTGTCGCCTTCTTAAAAAACATGCGTTGGGTGCCATGCTGCCCAAACGTTGTATCCAAGAAGGAAACAATTTCTCGGGCTCCCGTATCCGTAAAATGCATTCATATCATGCATCGCATAAGCATCTCTTCATAACATCATAATGAACATATCGTTCCTGCATTTGTCCGTTATCATATTCCAGCCTCACATTTTGCATGAGTCATTGCATCATCATGCATATGCGTTCAACATACTTTTTGTTCTACAAACTGCATACCTTTTGTTTTCATGTTTGCTCATGCATGAGCCTTGCATTTTCCTCTACAAAACGAAAACAAAAAAAGGAAGCATGAAAATTCATGATGCATTCTTGGTTGCATATATTCGGTACCATGAGCCAACCATGTTGGGATCATAAACCCGTTTCACAACAACAAAACAAAATAATTGAACATGGTACCTAATGCATGGTTAACTAGGAAATGGTGTTTCTTCGGGCATCTCAATTTCATAATTACATTTTCCATGCATAGCTTAAAGTATGCCCGAGTCATTCATCCCTATGAGATGTTGTTGAAATATTGGCGATCAGAATTGCCATTCCTTGGATTATAGGGTTGAACCAAGCTCATGCTTTTATAAAAAGGTTCATCAAGTCAAGTTGAAATATGGAAGTAACCGTCTTGCAAAATTTGGGGCAAAAGATGAATCGAGTCACATCACTGCTTCGTCTACTGCCAAACATATTTAGGATTGTTGATGTCCTTGTTACTTCCAGTTTCACCTTGACAAAGATGTCATGGACCATGTTGAAAATCTAAATTGATTCAACCCCATATCCTGCGTAAAAATTCGCAATACTTCAACTGTACATCATTCGCATACATCCATGCTTTTCATTGGTTGCATTGCTCATTGCATTCTTTCCTTGAAAAATAAAATAAAATAAAATAAAATGAACTTAATCATTGTTATCAAAAAAAAAAAATGCTTTACGGCGTCCTCACCGAACTTGTGCTAGAGCTAGAGTAATGGGTGAAGTAGAGGAGATACAAGAGAAGATGAAGGCCGACATGGAGGCCATGATGAGCGTGAAGAAGATAATGGAAGCCAATGCGGTTGCAATTGCCGCTACCAACGTTGTTGCTAAGGTGAACCCGACGTCCCCATCCGGCATCAACCAAATAAATCATCCAACCTCAGATATGGTAGGCAAAGATTTGGGAAATACGGGCGGCCCCCATGATGTGCAAATTCAAAACGAGCACGCCTTCCCGCCATATGGCTTGCCTCTCAACTATACGCCACCCAATGTGGCGTACACTCCCAATAAGAATGTCAATAACTCCACTCCTATACCCATTGAGAGCCAACAACCCCAAACTGATCATGCACATGTCTCTTAAACCGTGGGGGGGACACATGAAATTCCCCACCACAATCTAGCCGACTTCGAGCCTTGCCTCGGATATGCCACGGAAGGGCAAGCAGTTGGTGGTATACCCCTACAAAACCCTTTGGAAGGCCCTCAGTATCACCCACAACTACACCTCTTGCATTCCACGACAAGTAAAAACCCTCATGCTATGGCAGAAATGGGAAAGTTGGATCATCTAGAGGAAAGGCTCAGGGCCATTGAAGGAGGTGAAGATTATGCCTTTGCTAACCTAAAAGAGTTGTTCCTAGAACCCAATATCATCACCCCTCCCAAGTTCAAGGTGCTGGACCTTGACAAGTACAAGGGGACTACTTGTCCCAAGAACCATCTAAAGATGTATTGTCAGAAGATGGGGGAATACGCAAAAGATGAGGAATTGCTAATACATTCCTTCCAAGAAAGTCTTACTGGGGTAGCTGTTACCTGGTACACTAACTTGGAATCTTCCCGAGTCCATTCTTGGAAGGACCTAATGGTTGCCTTTGTTAGGCAGTATCAGTACAATTTTGATATGGTTCCGGATAGGATGCAACTACAGAACATTTGCAAAAAGGGGGACGGATCTTTCAAAGAACACGCCCAAAAGGTGGAAGGATCTGGCGGCCCAAGTGGTACCCCCAATGATGGAAAGGGAGACGATAATCGTGATGGTAGACACATTATCGATACTCTACTATGAAAAGATGGTGGGCTACGCACCCTCAAAGCTTTGCGGATTTGGTCTTCGCCAGTGAAAGGATCGAAGTGGATCTGAAAAGAGGCAAATTTAATCATCCTACTAGGACGACTGAGAAAACTGGGGCAAATGAAGAGGGTGAGAAAGAGGGAGAAACCCATGCTGTGACTGCCATTCCTATACGGCCAAGTTTCCCACCAAACCCAACAATGTCATTACTCAGTCAATAACAAACCACCTCCTTACCCACCACCCAGTTATCCACAAAGGCCATCCCTAAATCAACCACAAAGCCTGTCTACCGCACTTCCAATGACGAAGACCACCTTTAGCACAAACCAAAAAAACACCAACAAAAAGGAATTTTGCAGCAAAAAGCCTGTAGGGTTCACCCCAAATTCCGTTGTCATATGCTAAACTTGATCCCATATCCACTCAATAATTCAATGGTAGCCATAACCCCAACCAAGGTTCCTCAACCTCCATTTTTCTGAGGATACGACTCGAACGCAACGTGTGCTTATCATGGAGGAGCCCTGGGGCATTCCATTGAGCATTGTATGACCCCGAAGCATAAGTGTAAAGTCTAATTGATACGGGCTGGCTGAAATTTGAGGAGAATCGCTTGTTGAATCATAACATTGACAAGCAACACCATACATGGGGCAATTCTGGAAGCTGTTGTTATGACTCATCAGGATTTTCAAGTTTATGCCATTATTATAAACCACAGTTACAATGCTAAATGATATGGATAAAATGGACATCCTTGTCCCTCATCCTCTCACAAACGCATGTTTGCTTATTCAACTTTCACCGGAATGTGGGTGCAAGCCATTGGTCTATTTGCTCAAGCGACCTGTGCTCCTGAGTTTGGACTTCCAAGACCGTTCAATCAGAGATTACTCGTCTTGCACGTTGGTGGGGTTGCCGTAAAACAACGAGCAAAGTTCAAAACAAATAAGTTTCAAAATAAAAAATAAGTTTCAAAATAAAAAATAAAAAGGCATTTGATTGACTTTGTTTTCAAGTAAAAATATAGACGTTCATGTGACCTCATTTTGTCTTTTTAGAGAGAAGTGAGTTATCAAGAATAGGATGTTGGACAAATGGCCTCAGTTACCTTAAGAAAAAGGGGGGTTGAATTAAGATGCAAAGACTATTCCCCAATTGAACTATCACTCTTTCTTTTTGGATTAACAATGCACCCTTAACATGGATTACTCAAAAGACAAATCAAAATAAACTTCTTTAAAGCAAAAGATAAATAGCAATAAATAAAAGAAGTTTAAAGGAAGAGAGGAATGCAAACTTGATTTATACTGGTTTGGCCACTTCCCGCGCCTACATCCAGTCCTCAAGAAACCCACTTGAGATTTTCCATTCTCTTTGTAAAACTCCTTTTACAAAGTCTGAACCACACAGGGACAACCCTTCCCTTGTGTTCAGGAATCCTCTACAACAAGAGACCCACGGTCTCTTAATCCCTTTTCAGAAATAAGAAGAAGAGAAGAAGAGGTCTCTCGTAAAAGAGGTAGATTGTAAAATGAAGATCAATAAAAAATTCCTTATTGAATAAGCAAGTGGTTGACCAAGGAATCTTTTTGAGAGGATAAGACATTTTAGTTCAGAAAAACTCTTGATCTTTCGAGAGGATAAAACTGTTTGGGCAATGAAAACTCTCTTTAAAACATTTGAATGGCCATTCATAAAACATTTGAATAGATATGTCTCTTGGAAATTATTTTCTGAAAATCCCCTCTGGTAATCAATTACAAGACTTATGTAATCAATTACAGGTTTTAAAAATTTGAATTAAAACATTTTCAAACTGCTGGTAATCGATTACCAGAGAGCAAATCTCAATTTGAAAGGATAGAATTCCTTGGTCAAACCTTTTGCTTCTTCAATTTGGAAACTTCTCCCTAAGATTCTAGAAATCAACTTGATCATATATCTTGACTTTCTTGGATTCTTGTCTTGAATAAAACTTAGAAGCACTTGATCCTTTAGCATCATCAAGACATCAAAACATCTTGCTTATACATAGGAGTCATTTGACTTAATCCATCAGCTGAAAAATCCTTCAACTATTTCTCATCCTTGGAAAATTCTTTTTGCAAGAATCAATTGCGTCTTTCATTCTTCCTCACTACGAGGTTGTGAAAACAAGACAACAATTGGTACCTCTAAGCCCTACACTGGGGCAATGAAAGGCCCCATGCATAAACCTCAAACGAACCTAGGGGCAGATTAGAAGTTCTCACTCAATAGGTTCCCAGCTACAAGGTCATGACGAAAGACAACGATTGGTACCTCAAAGCCTTACACTGGGGCAATGAGGGGCACCGTGCATGAGCCTCAAGTGAACATAGGGGCCGATCAAAAGTTCTCACCCATCGATGTTTTTAACAAAAATAAAGGGGACAAACCCTAGGATTTCAATGGATTGATTAAACATCAAACGACTCCATTGTCGTCACTCCAAAATGGTCAAGTGACTAAATCAAAAAGAACATACACTCTGAGGGAGTTCCCGAAGAGATTTGCAAAAAGATAGGATGAGGTTGCATGAATTATCACCTTTTTCAAAAGGGTAGTCAATCTGTGTTTTCCAAAAAAAAAAAAATCAAATCAAAATCAAAATCACAAAATAGGGAAAGAATGCCATGAACATTGTACAACTTTCCATTACATTGCATTGTTTCATATAAAGTCCGCATTTACCCAAATTTCACAACAAAGGTTGCATGCATTTGCATCCCTCAAAATCATGTTAACTACATAGATTCCCTACATCTAAATGTCCAAATCTTTTGAATTTGGGATGACCGGCTCTCTCAATGAGTCGATCTCTTGCTTTCTCATAAGGATGGACCCTCGGGTACTAGTACCCTGGTCTTCAGAGGACTACACTCCTTGCCAACAGAGGGCTGCACGCCCTCACCTTAAGAGGACTGTGTGTCCTCACCTTCAGAGGACTGCATGTCCTCACCTTCAGAGGGCTACACGCCCTCGCCATCAAAGGACTGCATGTCCTCACCTTCAGAGGGCTACACGCCCTCGCCATCAGAGGACTGCATGTCCTCACCTTGAGAGGACTACATGTCCTCACCATCAGAGGGCTGCACGCCCTCACCTCCAGAGGACTACACGTCCTCGCCTTGAGAGGGCTACCCGCCCTCGCCTTGGGTACTAGTTACCCTCACCTTCAGAGGGCTACACGCCCTCACCTCCAGAGGACTACACGTCCTCGCCTTGAGAGGGCTACTCGCCCTTGCCTTGGGTACTAGTTACCCTCACCTTTAGAGGACTACATGTCCTCACCTTTTTAGGGCTACACGCCCTCACCTTTAGAGGACCACACGTCCTCACCTTCAGAGGGCTACACGCCCTCGCCATCAGAGGACTGCATGTCCTCACCTTCGTAGGGCTACACGCCCTCACCTTTAGAGGACTACACGTCCTCGCCAACAGAGGGCGACACGCCTTCACCTTTAGAGGACTACACGTCCTCGCCAACAGAGGGCTGCACGCCCTCACCTTGAGAGGACTACACGCCCTCACCTCCAGAGGACTATACATCCTCGCCTTGAGAGGGTTGCACGCCCTCACCTTTAGAGGGCTACGTGTCCTCATTTTCAGTGTGCTCCACATCCGCACCTTAAGAGAATTTAAGGTCCTCTATCCTTAAATGCTTAACCAAGACTTGCACTCCCGGTTAAGGGACCAGTAGTTTCCTTTTAACGGTTCCTGGGACACCCCCTAATATTGGAGGAGGGCCAACTGTGCAAGCACAACCAGAAAGGGAGGCTATCACACAGCTACTATGCATACCGGGGCAAGATTTCACCCGTGCCGCTGCAAAGAGACGAGTGCGGATCATGCGCACCAACATGACCACTCTTACACAGATATAGATGACATTGCTACTTAGCAACATTCTGCCCAGCGACCGCAATGCCAATCTCCCCCTGCAAAAGTATCAGTTGGACTGTGTCGTCCCGACGTGGGTAAGTATGCATATGGTTCAACTGATTTCTGATACCATCTATTGTTTGCAGGGATCGCACCCACAAAGACACCCAGTGGACCCAAAAAAGTCAAACAGGGCCCTGGGGTTTTCAGCTCTGGTTACGGGCCTCTATCAGTCCTACAGGGTGCCCGTACCCCCCCGGCAAGGTCACGTCATCATAGGTAAGTATGCACATCGCTCAACTGATTTCTGATTTTATCTATTGTTTGCAGGGATCGCGCCTGCAAGACACCCAGTGGACCCGAAGAAGTCCAACAGGGTCTTGGAGTTGTCAAGCTCTAATTACGGGTCTCTGTCAGTTCTATGGAGTACCTGTCACCTCCAGCAAGGGCATTAGGCCCCCTACTAATCGAGCTTTCATCAAGAAGTACTGCGCCCCCAGGCAGGCGCAGGGCGAAACACCACAGCAGCATTGGGATGGCCGGTAGCGGGCAATAGACACACCGCCACCACCTCTAGAGTTCACCTCAGCTCATCCGCAAAAAGGTTAGAGCGTTGCCTACGACACATGGCCGACCAGCAGGCGACCAAGTCCAAAGCCAAAGGTAAGCAAAGTACTAGGTCCGTGACCTACAAGCCATCATGCGTCCAGCTCAAGACGTTAAAGAAGCGCTACTAGGAGGCAACCTAGTAACTTTTAAATTTCTGCTTACTATTTGATCACCTTTTGTTTCTCAAGTCTTATTGGGACACACCTAGTTGCTCATGATCCTAAGAATTTAAATAAAACGAGCACAAGCTCGGAAGGTAGTCATACCTCACAAAATATATGTATGCGTGTTTAGGTAGTGAAAAATACCTTAGATATGCATGTATGTAATTTAGGTAGCAAACAACTACCTCACAAAATATATATATGTATGTTTAGGTAGCAAGATACCTTAGATATGCATGTATGTAGCAAAAAGATACCTCACAATATATATATATGTATGTTTAGGTAGCAAGATACCTTGGATATGCATGTATATAGCAAAAATACCTCACAAAAATATACACATGTTTAGGTAGCAAAATACCTCATGAAAAAAAAGGGAAAAAAAACAAAAACAAACGAGAAAAAGAAATGAACAAATGAAAAAAAAAAGGAGAAAAAAAGAAAAATAAGTTGTCTAGCTGAAAAACCAACATGTTTTTGAAAAGAGATGACTTCCAGCTTTTCTTTGAAAAAATTCACTGATCATAACTAGTTTATGGTCACCCGCGACTCTCGTCAAATCGAGAGGAACGAAATTAGTGTCTTATCTTTACTTTCCTTTTATCTCCAATAAAAGACAAGTAAAGAGGGGCAACTGTCATACCCTAATTTCGTCCGGGGACCTTTGCTTGATGACATGCGACCTTTCTTTGGTCCTTGTGAGGTGCTTGGCATCCATCATTGGGCAATTTGTGAAATTCCAGGACATGCCGAAAAACCAAAAAAATATATTGATGCACAATCCGTAAGTTTCCGTGACACACCGGAAATCAAATGGAAGCATCGTTGCATAATTAAGTGAGGTTCCGTAACATTCCGTAAGTCAAAAGGGGGATGATTATGTAATCCGCAAGGTTCCGTAACATTACGGAAAGAAAACAAGTATCGTTACGAGATTCGTAAGTTTCCGTAACTTTACGAAAAAAGAATCACCAAAAAAGGTAAGGGGGTGAACTTATCAAGATAGGGGTGTAAATAGCAATTCAAATCTAGGCCCTTCTAGAACATTTTGGAAGTTGGGTTGCTTAAGGAGGAAGCAACTGGGCGGCAAGCTCCTCCACGTTTTTGAAAAATGGTTTTCGGGGCTTCCGCGGCTTCCGTAATACTTCCGTAAAATTTCCGAAAACCTTGGGTAAGCATATTCCACTTAACATTGGTAAAAGGGAAAAGAAAAAAGATGAAAATCAAATTCGAAAACAGTTCCGTAACTTTTCCGTAAAATACGAAAAGGGGGTGAACTTAGTAATTCGGGTGCGCTTAGAAATCTTCTTCATTAAGTCTTTGGGCGGCAAGCACCTCCTTTTTTTTCTATAAATAGGGGAGGGGGAGCTGTTTCAAAATGTTCAAGACCCCTTTGGCTATGCATTTCGGCTATTTTGGGCAAAAACACGTTTTCGTGAAGAAAAATCAAGTCGAAGTACTTCCGTAACGCTTCCGTAAGCGATTCTGTGGAAATTCTTCATCGTTCTTCACCGTTCTTCATCCGTTCTTCGTTCGTTCTTCGTTCTTCAACGGGTAAGTTTTCGAATTCGAGACTTTCAATTCATTTCTTGTTTTGTGTACTTTCACTTTAATTTCGTTTACTTTCAGTTTTCTTTTCTTCCGTTTTTAACGTGCTTTAACCATTTATTTAAGCCGTTTTCTCGTCTAATAAATGATAAAATGAATTTCAACCGATCATTTGTGTTGTAATCTCGTTTAATCACTGTTAAAACGAAATCTAACCGATCGTTCACGCTATAACCTCGGTTAAACCAAAAAAAGTAAAATAATAATAAAATAATCAAAATATCTTGAAAAATAATAATAAAATAATCAAAATATCTTTGAATAAAATAATAAAAAAAATCAATCGGACGTTTTTCTTTGGAAGTTTCCTTGAATGAATTGATTAATAACCAAAGTGAAACTAAGACTAAAATCAACTCACAAATCAAGTTTTTTTCCGAAAAATCACTAAAAACCGTTTTAAGGTCCAACGCCTTAAACGGTCCTCTTTGCTTTTATCGGTTAACATGGACCGTTCAAAAGCATAAAATCAACATGTGACTTTACCGCTTTTGCAAGAACTACGTAGGTCTGATTTCCTCATCGCAATTGAGGATACGTAGGAGCAAAAGCCCCGCTTTTGTCGACCACCCCAAGAGATCGTTAATGGTCCAAATGCCTTAACGTTTCTCTCCTTTCAAAAACAAGAGATCGTTAATGGTCCAATGCCTTAACGTTTCTCTCCTTTCAAAATCAAAAGACCGTTTAATGGTCCAACACCTTAAATGACCTTTTGTTCAAATAAAAAACATATTTTGCAAAAAAGACAAAAAACAAACTTAAACCAAACACTTTGTTCCGAAAGAACTACGTAGGTCTGATTTCCTCATCGCAAATTGAGGAATACGTAGGAGCAAAGGGAAACACCCTTGTCGACCACTAAAAGAGAAAAAATATAAAAAGGGTATAAAGGATATAAGGACATAAAAGGGAACGTAAAAATCAAAGTCATGTTTGCACATTCAATTAAAGGCTGCCGTCCCTTGTGACGGACGTGTGGGGTGCTAATACCTTCCCCGCGCGTAAATACAACTCCCGAACCTTTCACTTAAAAGTTCGTAGATCGCGTCTTTTCCGGTTTTTCCGACGTTTTCCTCAAATAAACGTTGGTGGCGACTCCGCGCGTATTCCTTTCGTGGAACACGCATCCCGCGAGTCTCGCGTCGCCCTCCCGCCGAAGGGTAGGTTGCGACAAAAGGGAAACACCCTTGTCAACCACAAAAATAGAAGAAAATATAAAAAGGGTATAAAGTATATAAGGACATAAAAGGGAACGTAAAAATCAAAGTCAGGTTTGCACATTCGACTAAAGGCTGCCGTCCCTTGTGACGGACGTGTGGGGTGCTAATACCTTCCCCGTGCGTAAATACAACTCCCGAGCCTTTCACTTAAAAGTTCGTAGATCGCGTCTTTTCCGGTTTTTTCGACGTTTTCCTCAAATAAACGTTGGTGGCGACTCCACGCGTATTCCTTTCGTGGAACACGCATCCCGCGAGTCACTCGTCGCCCTCCCGCCGAAGGGTAGGTTGCGAGAGTTGGCGACACCGCTGGGGACTATTTTTCTGAGAGTTAGGCCATTTAATCTTGTGCAATGCTTTATCATGACATCCTCCTTTATTGGTTTCCCTTTATTTTTCTTACGTTCTTTGTATACAACTCTTTGATGCTTTTAGTGTATTTCCAAATGTATGCATGAGGTAAAAATTTATTCATTTGATGCACACAAACACCAACACTATTTGCACACACTGTGAGTTGAAAAAGGGCCCTATACCCGGGTTCGTGGGAACATAAGGAGTGGAGGTGAATCTGTGATCATGCTAGGTCTCCGACTTGCTTGATTACAGTGAACCCTCATCTAGAGTTTTTCTCTTTGAAAACATATTGTTGCTAGTAGTCCCTACTGCTGCAGTATGTTCTTCGAAGGGGATGATACCTCTAGAGACCATCAAGAGAGATATGACCACCTTGGGAGTTATCACTAAAAGCCTTTTTAGCTCTCTCCCATATAGGTCCCTTAAATAGGGGCACGGAGAAAACACGCTGCGTGCCATTTTTTCACTGCCATGTATAAGTTTCATGTACCCTTTTTATATTTTGTGAATATTGTCATACTATGTTGCGCCTTTCGCATATGCGTCACGTACAAATTCTGTCTTGATCCCCTCTCTTTAAACAAACCAACGGAGGGTCCGTGTCACCTTCTTAAATACATACGTTGGGCACTTTGCGACCCCAAGACGTTGTATCTAAGAAGGAGACAATTTCCCGGGCCCCCGTATTCATAAATTACATCTGTATCATATGCATTTCTTCATGCATTCATCCATTCCACCCATAATAGATGTCGGAGTTTTAATTCACACTGGGTTTTGTTTCACTTTGGTAAAACATGGGATCAAGTCAAAAGCCTTCACTTAAAAAGAGGTTCTATCCAGTCAAGGTCAAGAGCCTAGGGATCACCAGTCTAAGAGAGTTAGGGCAATTGATGGGTCAGCTCCAGCGGCAAGCTTTTCGTAAAGCTTACGGTAAAATCTGGGACCTAGCCATGGTAAAAGTCTCCACAGAGGCCATTGCCTCCCTCGCCCAGTATTATGATCAGTCGTTGAGGTGCTTCATCTTTGGGGACTTCCAGCTATCACCAATGGTGGAAGAATTTGAAGAGATCCTAGGATGTCCTCTAGGGGGAAGGAAACCATACCTCTTCTCAGGGTTCTACCCCTCATTGGCCAGAATTTCTAAAATAGTCTAAATCTCAGCGCAGGAATTAGACCGCCAAAAGCAAGTCGAAAATGGGGTGGTTAGGAATACCGAGAAAATGTTTGGAGGCAAAAGCAAGAATCTTGGCAGGTAAAGGCGAGTGGGCCCCGTTCATAGATATTCTTGCACTGTTGATTTTCGGGGGAGTCCTCTTTCCGAATGTGGATGGGTTGGTGGACCTAGCAGCAATCGACGCTTTTCTCGCCTATCATAACCACAAGGAAAGCCCGGCTGTCGCTATGCTAGCCGACCTATATGACACCTTCGACCGAAGATGTGAAAAGAGAAATACAAAGATTGTTTACTGTACTTCAGCTCTTTACGTATGGTTGGTTTCGCACCTTTTTCGCCAAGAGGTGAGGCATGCTTGCCCATTAGAAAGCCACCGCTCATGCACAGAGAAAGGAAGGGCGAATTGGGATCAACTTTTAGCAAGCAAAGAATGAGCATCTGTCAACTGGTTCCCTCGATGGAAGGAAGGAGGAACCGAAGTTCTTATTTCATGCGGAGGATTTCCAAATGTTCCCTTGATGAGGACGAAGGGTTGCATCAACTACAATCCCGTTCTTGCAATAAGACAACTTGGCTACCCTATGAGAGGGGCGCCACTAGAGGATGAGCTCGCGCCTGTCATTTCATGAGGCTTCAATAAGACCAACATGGAGACGCTTCAGAAGGTCCGCAAGGCATGGGGGGTGGTACAAAAGAAGGACAAAGAGCTCAGAGACAATGAGCCCATTGGTGGCTACCGTGAGTGGTTGAAAGCCCACGTGCGAGGTTTGGATTGGCTCCCAAGTCTGAGAACCGCTAAGAGGGAGGAAGATGAGGCACCGGAGGAAGATGAAGGGGTGCAGGCCCTTAGGACGGAACTCAAGCAAGCTCAAACAGTCAAAGAAAGGTTCAAATCAGCAGCTCTTAAAATCCGAAAGGAGAATGCCGAACTAAGAGATATAAATATAGCTACCACTAAGGCTTTGGAACAAGAGACCAAGAGGGCTCGTAGGGAAGAGCACGGCCGGAACAAGTTCCGAGGGGCTCTGTGGGGTAGTAACAACGAGCTTAAACTCCGGAGGGAGGAAAGGGACCAATCGTGAGTAGACAGTTTGATCTTGAAAGATGAATTGAAGGCTTGCTCGAGGTCCAAAAGAAGTTTGTCTCAGCGGTTATGCGAGACAGAGACCAACATGTTAGCTATCATCACCAAGTACCAAGAGGGACTAAGTCTAGCCACGACCCACGAGCATACAGTGGCGGACGAGTATGCCCAAGTGTACGCGGAAAAGGAGGCTAGAGAAAGGGTGATCGACTCATTACATCAAGAGGCAACAATGTGGATGGACCGATTTGCTCTTACTTTGAACGGAAGCCAAGAACTTTCCCGATTGCTAGCCAAGGCCAAAGCAGTGGCGAACACCTACTCTGCCCCCGAGGAGATCCACGAACTTCTCAGCTATTGTCAGCATACGATAGACTTGATGGCCCATATGATTAGAAACCGCTAGGAAGTTTGTATTGTCGCTCAAATCTTGACTAGTTATAACTTTCTGAATAAAATGAGTTTATCCCACGTTTTTACTCCAAAAAAATCAGTGCGAATCAAATCACTCCCGCATTTTATCTCTAGCATGCATAAGCATCTCTTCATGGCATCATAATGAACATATCGTTCTTACATTTGTCCGTTATCATATTCCAACATCGCATTTTGCATGAGTCATTGCATCATCATGCATATGCGTTCAACATACTTTTTATTCTACAAACTGCATACCTTTTGTTTTCATGTTTGCTCATGCGTGATCCTTGCATTTTCCTCTACAAAACAAAAACAAAAAAGGAAGCATGAAAATTCATGATGCATTCTTGGTTGCATATATTCGGTACCATGAGCCAACCATGTTGGGATCATAAACACGTTTCACTTAAAAACAAAATGAGTGAACATGGTACCTAATGCATCGTCAACTAAGAAAAGATGTTTCTTTGGGCATCTCAATTTCATAATTACATCCTCCATGCATAGTATGCGTATTCCCGAGTCTTTCATCCCTATGAAATGTTGTTGATCAAAATTGCCATTCCCTGGATTATAGGGTTGAACCAAGCTCATGCTTTTTCGAAAAAAAAGTTCATCAAGTCAAGTTGAAGTATGGAAGTAACCATCTTGCAAAAGTTGGGGCAAAAGATGAATCGAGTTACATCACTGCTTTGTTTACTGCCAAACACATTTAGGACTGTTGATGTCCTTGTTACTTCCAGTTTCACCTTGACCAAGATGTCATGAACCATGTTGAAAAATCTAAATTGATTCAACCCCATGTCCTGCGTAAAAATTCGCAATACTTCATCTGTGTATCATTCACATACATCCATGCTTTTCATTGGTTGCATTGCTCATTGCATTCTTTCCTTGAAAAAGAAAATAAAAATAAATAAAAAAATAAATAAAATAAAATAAAAATGAACTTAATCGTTATTATCAAAAAGAAAAAAAAACACGCTTTACGGCGCCCTTACCAAACCCGTGCTAGAGCTAGAGTAATGGGTGAGGTAGAGAAGGTGCAAGAGCAGATGATGGCCGACATGGAGGCCATGAAAGAGCAAATGGCCACAATGATGGAGGCCATAATAAGCAGGAAAAAGATAAGGGAAGTCGATATGGTTGCAGTTGCCGCTACCAACATTGTTGCTAACGTGAACCCGATGCCCCCATCTGGCCTCAACCAAATGAATCATCCAACCTCAAATATGGTAGGCAAAGATTTGGGAAGTACGGACGACCCCATGATGTACAAATTCAAAACGAGCACGCCTTCCCATCATATGGCTTGCCTCCCAACTATACACCACCCAATGTGGCATACACTCTCAATGAAAATCTCAATAACTCCACTCCGATACTCATTGAGAACCAATAACCTCAATCTGATCAGGCACATATCTCTCAAACCATGGGGGAGACACATGAAATTCCCCACCACAATCTAGCTGACTTCAAGCCTTGGCTCGGATATGCCACTGAAGGGCAAGCAGTTGGTGGTATACCCTTTGAAAACACTTTGGAGGGCCCTCAGTTTCGCCCACAACCACAACCGTTGCATTTTGCGGTGGGAAGAGCCCCTCCTGCTATGGCCGAAAAGGGAAAGGCGGATCATCTAAAGGAAAGGCTCAGGGCCATTGAAGGAGGTGAAGATTATGCCTTTGCTAACCTAGAAAAGTTGTTCCTAATACCCAAACATGGTCATTCCCAAGTTCAAGGTGCCGGACTTTGACAAGTACAAGGGGACTACTTGCTCCAAGAACCATTTAAAGATGTATTGTCGGAAGATGGGGGCATACGCAAAAGATGAGAAACTGCTGATACATTTTTCCTAAGAAAGTCTTTCTAGGACAACTGTCACCTGGTATACTAACTTAGGAACCTTCCTGAGTCCATTCTTGGAAGGACCTAATGGTTGCCTTCGTTAGGCAGTGTCAGTACAATTCTGATATGGCTCCGGATAGGATGCAACTACAAAAAGTGTGCAAAAAGGGGGCACGAATCTTTCAAAGAATACGCCCAAAGATGGAGAGACTTGGCAACCCAAGTAGCACCCCTAATAACAGAGAAAGAGATTATCACAATGATAGTAGACACGTGACCGGTGTTCTACTATGAAAAAATGGTGGGTTACACATCTTCAAGTTTTACAGATTTGATCTTCGCCAGCAAAAAGATTGAAGTGGATCTGAAAAGAGGCAAATTTAATCATCCTGCTTGGACGAATGAGAAAACTGGGGCAAATAAAGAGGGTGAGGATGAGGGAGAAACCCATGCTGTGACTGCCATTCCTGTACGGCCAAGTTTCCCACCAACCCAACAATGTCATTACTCAACCCTTCTCCTTACCTACCGCCCATTTATCCACAAAGGCCATCCCTAAATCAACCACAAAGTCTGTCTACCGCACTTCCAATGACGAACACCACCTTTAGCACAAACCAAAAACACCAACCAAGAAATGAATTTTGTAGCGAGAAAGCCTGTAGAATTCACCCTAATTCCAGTGTCCTATGCTCACTTGCTCCCATATCTACTTGATAATTCAATGGTAGCCATAACCCTAGCCAAGGTTCATCAACCTCCATTTCTCCGAGAATACAACTCGAACGCAATGTGTGCTTGTCACGGAGAAGCCCCGGGGCGTTCCATTGAGCATTGTAGGGCTCTGAAGCGTAAGGTGCAAGGTCTAATTGATGCGGGCTGGCTGAAATTTGAGGAGAATCGCGTGTAAATCCTGACATTGACAAGAGATGCCGCACATGGGGCAATTTTGAAGGCTGTTGTTAGGTGTCTCTAATGACTCATCAGGATTTCCAAGTTTATGCCATTATTGTAAACCACAGTTACAATGTTAAATGAAATGGATAAAGTTGATATCTTTGTCCCTCATCCTCTCACAAACGCATGTTTGCTTATTCAACTTTCACCGGAATGTGGGTGCAAGCCATTGGTCTGTTTGCTCAAGCGACCTGCGCTCCTGAGTGTTGACTTCCAAGACTGTTCAATCAGAGATTACTCGTCTTGCACGTTGGTGGGGGTGCCGTAAAACAACGAGTAAAGTTCAAAACAAATAAGTTTCAAAAAAAAAAAGGGGAAAAAAAAGAAAAAAAAAGCATTTGATTGACTGTGTTTTCAAGACTTTCATGTGACCTCATTCTGGAAAGTTTGTCTTTTTAGAGAGAAGTGAGTTATCAAGAATAGGATGTTGGACAAATGGCCTCAGTTACCTTAAGAAAAAAAGGGGTTGAATTAAGATACAAAGACTATTCCCCAATTAAACTTTCACTCTCTCTTTCCGGATTAACAATGCACCCTTAACATAAATTACTCAAAAGACAATTCAAAATAAACTTCTTTAAAGAAAAAGATAAATAAAAGAAGTTTAAGGGAAGAAAGGAATGCAAACTTGATTTATACTGGTTCGGCCACTTCCCGTGCCTACGTCCAGTCCTCAGGCAACCCACTTGATATTTTCCACTCTCTTTGTAAAACTCTTTTTACAAAGTCTGAACCACACAGGGACAACCCTTCCCTTGTGTTCAAAAATCCTCAACAACAAGAGACCCATGGTCTCTTAATCCCTTTTCAGAAATAAGAAGAAGAGAAGAAGAATTCTCTCTTAAAAGGGATAGATTGTACAATGAAGATCAATCAAAATTCCTTATCGAATATGCAAGTGGTTGACCAAGGAATCTTTTTGAGAAGATAAGACAGTTCAGTTCAGAAAAACTCTCTTAATCTTTTGAGAGGATAAAACCATTTTGGGCAATGAAAACACTCTTTAAATTCGTGTTTCTAAGTCACGTTTGATGGCCATTCATAAAACATTTGAATAGATGTAACTCTTGGAAATTATTTTCTGAAAATCCCCTCTGGTAACCGATTACAAGACTTGTGTAATCGATTACTGGATTTAAAATTTGAAGTTCAATAAACTGCTGGTAATCAATTACCATCCATGTTTAATCAATTACACATTATAAATTCAAATTTCTAGTAACTGTCATAAACATTTTCAGCTGGTGGTAATCGATTACCAGAGAGTAAATCTCAATTTGAAATGATTTAGATAGAATTCTTTGGCCAAACCTTTTGCTTTTTCAATTTGGAAACTTCTTCCTAAGATTCTAGAGATCAACTTGATCATATATCTTGATTTTCTTGGATTCTTGGATTCTTGTCTTGAATAAAAATTAGAAGCACTTGATCCTTTGGCATCATCAAAGCATCAAAACATCTTGCTTCTACATAGGAGTCATTTGACTTAATCCATCAACTGAAAAATCCTTCGACTATTTCTCGTCCTTGGAAAATTCTTTTTGCAAGGATCAACTACTTCTTTCATTCTTCCTCACTACAAGGTTGTGAAAACAAGACGACAATTGGTACCTCAAAGCCTTACAGTGGGGCAACGAAAGGCACCATGTAAAAACCTCAAGCGAACCTAAGGGGCAGATTAGAAGTTCTCACCGAATAGGTTCCTAGCTACAAGGTCATGACGAAAGATAACAATTGGTACCTCAAAGCCTTACACTGGGGCAATGAGGGGCATCGTGCATGAGCCTCAAGTGAACATAGGGGCAGATCAAAAGTTCTCACCCGTCGATGTTTTTAAACGAAAAAAAAAAAGAAAGGGGGAGACAAGCCCTGGAATTTCAATAGATTGATTAAACATCAAACGACTCCATTCCCGTCACTCCAAAACGGTCAAGACAAGCCCTGGAATTTCAATAGATTGATTAAACATCAAACGGCTCCATTCCCGTCACTCCAAAACGGTCAAGTGACTAAATCAAATAGAACATACACTCTGAGGGAGTTCCCGGAGAGATTTGCAAAAAGATAGGATGAGGTTGCATGAATTATCACCTCTTTCAAAAGGACAGTCAATCTGTGTTTTCCAAAAAATTAAACCAAAATCAAAATCACAAAATAGGGAAAGAATGTCATGAACGTTGTACAACTTTCCATTACATTGCATTGTTTCATATGAAGTCTGCATTTACCGCATTTCAAGACAAAGGTTGCATGCATCTGCATCCCTAAAAATCATGTTAACTGCATAGATTTCCTACATCTAATATCCAGTCGTGTGGATTTGGGATGACCGACCCTCTCGATGAGTCGATCTCTTGTTTTCTCATAAGGGTGAACCCTTGGGTACTAGTACCTTCACCTTCAGAGGACTACACGTCCTCGCCTTCAAAGGGTCATGTACCTTCACCTTCAGAGGACTACACGTCCTCGCCTTCAAAGGGTCATGTACCTTCACCTTCAGAGGACTACACGTCCTCGCCGTCAAAGGGTCATGTACCTTCACCTTTGTAGGGCTACACGCCCTCACCTTCAGAGGACTACACGTCCTCGCCTTTAGAGGACTACACGTCCTCGCCATCAGATGACTACATGTCCCCCATTTTCAAAGGGGGACATGCCCTCACCTTTAGAGGATTGCACGTCCTCGCCATCATAGGACTACACTCCCTCGCCTTCAAAAGGGGACACGCCTTGAACTTCAGAGGGCTACACGCCCTCGCCTTTAGAGGGCTACGAGTCCTCACTTTCAGTGGGCTCCATATCCACACCTTAAGATAATTTAAGGTCCTCTGCCATTAAATGCTTAACCGAGGCTCGCGCTCCCGGTTAAGGGGCCAGTAGTTTCCTTTTATCAGTTTCTGGGCCACACCCTAATATTGGAGGGCGACCAACTGTGCAAGCACAACCAGAGAGGGAGGCTATCACACAGCTACTATGCATACCGGGGCAAGATTTCACCCGTGCCGCTGCAAAGAGACGAGTGTGGGTCATGCGCACCAACATGACCACTCTTACACAGATATAAATGACGTTGTTACTTAGCAACATTCTGCCCAGCGACCGTAATGCCGATCTCCCCCCTGCGGAAGTATCAGTTGGTCTGTGCCGTCCCGACATAGGTAGGTATGCATTATTTCCAACTAATTTCTAATGCCATCTACTATTTGCAGGGATCGCGCCCACAAGACACCCAGTGGACCCGGAAAAGTCCAATAGGGCCCTAGGGTTTCCAGCTCTGGTTACGGGCCTCTATCAGTCCTACAAGGTGCCCGTACCCCCCAGCAAGGTCATGCCATCCCGACATAGGTAAGTATGCATATGGTTCAAACTGATTTCTGATGTCATCTATTGTTTGCAGGGATCGCGCCCGCAGGACACCCGGTGGACCCAAAGAAGTCCAACAGGGTCCTAGGGTTTCCAGCTCTGATTACGGGCCTCTGTCAGTTCTAAGGAGTGCCCGTCGCCCCAACAAGGTCATTAGGCCCCGCATTAACCGGGCTTTCATCAAGAAGTACTGCACCCCCAGACGGGCGCAGGGCGAGACACCACAGTAGCATTGGGATGGCCGGTAGCGGGCAATAGACGCACCGCCACCACCTCTAGAGTTCACCTCTGCTCATCCACAAAAAGGTTTGAGTATTGCCTACACCGCATGGCCGACCAATAGGCGACCAAGTCCAAAGCCAAAGGTAAGCAAAGTACTAGGTCAGTGACCGACAAGTCATAAGGCGTCCAGCTCAAGACGTTAAAGAAGCACTACTAGGAGGCAACCTAGTAACTTTTAAATTTTTGCTTGTTATTTGATCACCTTTTGTTTCTCAAGTCATAGTAGGACACACCTAGTTGCTCATGATCCTAGGAATTTAAATAAATCAAGCACAAGCTCGAAAGGTAGTCATACCTCACAAAATATATATATGTATGTTTAGGTAGAAAGATACCTTAGATATGCATGTATGTAAACAAAAAAACACTTCACAAAATATATATATGTATGTTTAGGTAGAAAGTTACCTTCGATATGCATGTATGTAACAAAAAATACTTCACAAAATATATATATGTATGTTTAGGTAGAAAGATACCTTAGATATGCATGTATGTAAACAAAAAATACTTCACAAAATATATATATGTATGTTTAGGTAGAAAGATACCTTGGATATGCATGTATATAGCAAAAATACCTTACAAAACATATATATGTATGTTTAGGTAGCAAGATACCTTGGATATGCGTGTATATAACAAAAATACCTCACAAAAATATACACATGTTTAGGTAGCAAAATACCTCATGAAAAAAAAACAAACAAACAAGGAAAAGAAATAAACACATGATAAAAAGGAAGAAAGGAAAAATAGAAAATAAGTTATCTAGCTAAAAAACCAACATGCTTTTGAAAGAGATAACTTCCAACTTTTGTTTGAAAGGAAAATTCGTCGATCATAGCTAGTTCTTGAAAAAATGTGTGTACACCTGAAGGGTGAACGCTGTGAAAATTTTCCCGGACGCCCAAAATGGACTCGGATGAATGCACAAATGGATAAGAGAACATATTTTGGAAACATTGGGTTGACTAAAATAGAGGAAATGAATCCTGAGCCCTAGCATCACATGACCATAAAAATTTGACACTTGAGTGTCCACATAGGTGCATGCATGACCAGTTTTTGCATAAAGTTTCCAAATCATCATTTTTGCATTTGTGTCATGGAAATAATGTGGGGCATCCCTTTTTATCCATGAACCAAACCAAACCCTGACATGTATCATGTCTAGCCATTCTACAAGCCTTGAGCCAAAATCCTAACTCACCATAAACCTTGACCCAGGGTGAGAATGTCAATCCTTACCCTCGGAAGCAAAAAAGAAGAGAAGGAAAATTTCCAATCAAAGAGAAAGCAAAAAAAAGGGGGAAAGGAAATTCCCAGTCAACGAGTGGGAGAAAGCGAAAAGAAAAGAAAGAAAATTCCCAACCAAAGAATGGGAGAAAGTAAAAAAGGAAGGAAAGAAAGCTCCTGATCAAGGATCGAAAGAAACCAGAAGAAATGTGCAGAAAGGTCTTTGGACCAGACAATATTTGAACAATACACAATTGTCACAAAATGAACAAAAGGAAGGAAAGGAAACCATGACCTAAAGTGGTCTTCTCCCTTTGATTACCAACCAAAATCTTGTGCGTCGGTGACTTGTTCGCCTCACTTCAAACAAGAACAGAAAAGGAAAAAGCCAAAAAAAATCAAAAGCCGAAAAACCCACCAAAAGAACCCATTTCCAAGGGAAGTCCTATTGATCCATGATCACGCATGTAATCTTTGATTTGATAGGAAATAATTCGCAAAGTCAAGTCGTGACATATCTATGGTTCGGAATTAGGATGAAACACTTACCTGTACGAGGTTGATACACTCTGAGTGATTTTCTTCTATTTTTGTTGAACCCAGTGTTTATGGTTATGGGGGGGTTTCATCAGCAAACTCTCCTTCCCCGGTAGAAGCATTGTTTTTCGCTCAAAAAATCATATACTGCTCTAATCAGTTGGAATATTTGTCTCTTTACTAAAGCATGTTTGTGAAATTTTGATACTGAGGACAGATGTCGTACAGGATGTCACGACATCACGCTTCAGAACATGCAGGTTATATATGACAGTATGAACAGATTAAACAAGTAAATAACACAAGGGAATTGTTAACCCAGTTCGGTGCAACGTCACCTACATCTGGGGGCTACCAAGCCAGGGAGGAAATCCACTAAAATAGTATTAGTTCAAAGATCTAACAGCCACTGTATACAACCTTCTCACCTAACCACTACCCATGCAACTTCTACCTAAGAGCCACTCTTAGATATGAGAACCCCTCTCACTCCCTCTCAATCACTCACCCGTGTTTACAGACAAATCAAAGACACACCAGAGATTGCTCTCTGAACAATAGAGATCAACTCTACACACTCAGGTCCAACACTTGATGTTAGGGTAGCATCAAGGTGGCTCACAAAAAAACACTCAAGTCACAAAACTCACAAAATAACTCTTCAATCTCTGACTTGATAGAAAACCCGTGCAGCCTTCATGTTTATATAGCAGTGTACGTATCTGGGCTGCAACAACTTGCGCTGGATAAGATCTATCATTCTCCTGAAAATCTGCACTTAAAGATCTAAAAGATAAAGTTTTATCTTTTAGTTTTTATCTTCAATCTCTAATCCCTGAACGAAACTATTCAAGTTTGTAATTCAAACTTTAATTATCTTTTAATTCGTTCCTAAAGATTATAGCGCCTAATCTGTTGCTAACTGCACATTAATCTGTTAAAGATATAACAGATTTATGTGTCCAGTATTTTCGGGCAGGATGTCCTGGACATTGTATCCGACATCGTGGATCCTGCAGCTTCAATTCTTCATTTGACATTTTATCTTGCCTTGTGCATTGTGCAGCCCAATCTGATTCCTTGACATAATGTTAGACATCATGTGCAGTAACTCCAGCTTTCCTTCATTGTCTAAGTGCTTATGTTTTAACAAAATTTTAGCCAATCTTTTAAAACTCAGTAAAGCTAAGCACTAACAATCTCCCCCTTTGGCAAATTTTGTCTAAAACATACTTAGACACTTCCTGAGCAGGTACGAGCAGTCATGCAAGTGGGATCAGCAACTTTCATTATCAGAGTAGTCAAGCACAGCAGTATCTGTAGTGGTGACAGCAAAATTCTGCAAGTTGCACATCTACAAGTCTTTTCCAGGATGTCAAGACATCTCACGTGACATCAGCTTTCTGCTCCCCCTGTCTCCATGCTCTTGCTGCTGTGAAGTGAATATTCTGCTAGGCAGCAGTTCACTGCAGCATCTTCTATCAGCTACTAGTTTCAGTAGCTTACATCAATCATCATCAGCAGCAGCAGCAGTACAAATACTACTCCCCCTCAAAATCATAAATCATGCATAATATCCTACTACTCCCCCTTTTTAGACAGAATTTGGCAAAAGTAGAATGCATGATCAGTAGCTTACATCAATCATCATCAGCAGCAGCAGCAGTACAAATACTACTCCCCCTCAAAATCATAAATCATGCATAATATCCTACTACTCCCCCTTTTTAGACAGAATTTGGCAAAAGTAGAATGCATGAAATTAATGTGCAATTATTACAGACCAATAACAATCAATTGTTCAAAAGGACATGCCCCAATAGCTAGTAAGAGTAAAAAGCAAAAACATAAAGGTCTGATGGTTATGGGGTGGCATCAGAATCATCATCATCTGATTCTGTATCCTCTGCTGCATCTTCTTCTTCCTCAGCTGCTTCTCCATCATCAACGCCATTGTCTGAGAGTCTTTTGATCAGGCGTTCCAGCTCCATTTTCTTCTCTGTGTTGGCTTTGATGGTTGCCTCCAGCACCTTGCATGTGTCCTTGAGTTCAGCAATCAAATCATCCTTGGACACAGCACCTGAAGCAGCAGCTTTCCCTGATGTCGAGACAATGTCTGGGACATGTGTCCCCTCAAACAGTTTGTAATGCAGGGATAGAGGAGATTCTCTCTTCTTCACAGAGTCAATGTTGTTTAAAATATTGGGATGTTGACTCAACATAATGCCACACAATACAGTTGGGAAGGCAATGGGTAATTTGACAGCAAAAGATTCTGAATGCTTAATAGTTTGATCAAAAATATAGTTTCCAAAATTAAATTTGGACTTGGTTCCAACAGCATACAGAAATTTACCCAAACCTGTGGCAACAGTGGAAGTATGATTGGTGGGTACCCAGTTGGCAGTGCCAATCCTATGCAAGATTGCATACTTCACACTTAGCTTCCCTGCAGAAAGCTTCCCTTTCTTTGGCCAATGCTGGACTTGCTTGGCAGTGATTTCCTTGGCAATTTGATGCTCAGAAACAGCAATATCCACCACTCCTTCAGTTGGTCTGCCCAGGTACTTGTTGATTACAGCAGGGGAGAATCTAATACATTTTCCTCTGACAAACACTTTCTGATACTCATCACTCTTTCTGTTTGTTATGTCAGAGGGAATGTTGACAATGAATTCTCTGACTAGACTTTCATAGCAATCTCCCAACTTGGTGACAGTTTTCAGCAGTCCAGCAGCCTTGATGAGGTCCATGATCTCCTTGCAATCCAAGGCATCTCTTCCCAGTTCTCTTTCTAAAGCAAGTCTGCGTTGATACACAAATTTCCACCTTTCAACATTGCCAATGGAGTGGAATGAAATGTTGTCCAATGGGGCATCAGGGACATTTCCAGGCACCTTTTTCCCCGATTTCTTGGCTCTCTTGATGTCGGGAACATCTAGTTCGACATCATCATCAGAATCAGATGAGGAAATTTCTTTCCTCTTCTTGGAAGGGATTGCAACTTTGCTCCATCTGGATGTGGTAGGAGTGATTGGTGTGCTCTTCTTCTGTGCAGTAGTTTTGATTCGTCCAGACCTAGTAATGGGGGTTTTTCCCTTTCTGCTTTGTAATCTTTCTGCAATGCCAGGTGCCAACTTTTTGGCAATGGGTTCCTCATCAGATTCTACTTCTTCTAGGTCAATGAGGTCACCTGGAGCAGGTTCTGGTGCCCTTGGTGCAAGGGTCTCCTCTGTGGCTTGATCCTCTTCCTCTGTTGATTCCTCTTCACTGGATGAAGAGCGGACTTCAGCATTTGGGGTGGAAGATGATGGAACATCTTTATCAGCATCAGGGACAGAAGCATTTTTCAAAATGCTATTCACAAGACTGCAGATCTTCTTATCCATCTCAGTGTCTTCTTCCCTAGGGCTTGTTGCAAAGCTAGGGTTTTCAGAAATCTTCACTCTCTGTTGTCTTTTAGGGACCAGTTTCTCAGGAACAGGGCCTGGACCAGGAATCATTTGTATGGGTTGGATATTGAATTCAGGTTGTTCCTGGTTTGATGGAGTTTTGGTGGATGATGGAGATGATGGTACAGAGGGTGAAACAGGGGATGAGGTCTCTTTTGGTGAGGTAGCCATGGAGAAGCAGAGCTTTTGGAGTGGTTTCGTGAATATCTGAGAAGTGTTGGGGAATGCTGATAAAAACGAGATTGCCACGAAAATGTAGGTTTGAATGAGGAATGTAGAGGGACGTGTGAAACGAAGGTTGAATTTGTTTTGGCTCAGTAGTGAACGTGCTATTGACGTTTGAGCACGTTCAGATAGAAGTAATTGCTATAACTCCTCTAGCAGACAAATGCCCAGCTTGCCCCTCAGTTTTTCAAACTGATTTGCATCCAATGCCTTTGTGAAAATATCTGCTACTTGTTCCTCAGTGGCAACATGCTCCAGTGTGATAACTTTATCATCAACAAGATCTCTAATATAATGATGTCTAATGTCAATGTGCTTGGTTCTGCTGTGTTGAACAGGATTTTTAGAAATATTAATAGCACTCATGTTGTCACAGTACAATGTCATGACATCTTGTTCGACATTGTACTCCTTCAGCATCTGCTTCATCCAAACTAGTTGTGAACAGCTGCTTCCTGCTGCAATATACTCTGCTTCTGCAGTAGATAGGGACACACAGTTCTGCTTCTTGCTGAACCATGAAATAAGGTTGTTTCCCAAATAGAAACATCCACCAGAAGTGTTTTTTCTGTCATCAGCACTTCCAGCCCAATCAGCATCACAATATCCAACCAGCATTGAATCTGAACAATGACAGTACATAATCCCATAGTCACTGGTGCCATTTACATATTTCAGAATTCTCTTTACTTGATTCAAGTGACTTATCTTGGGATCGGCTTGATATCTTGCACAAACACCTACTGCAAAGGTGATGTCAGGTCTGCTTGCTGTTAAATATAGTAAGCTTCCAATCATGCTTCTGTACAGACTTTGATCAACACTGGTGCCAGCTTCATCCTTTGACAGCTTCAAGTGAGTAGGTGCAGGTGTTCTTTTATGGCTGGCATTTTCCATCCCAAACTTCTTGACAATGTTCTTTGCATACTTGCTTTGTGAGAGGAACATGAAGTCTTCCATCTGCTTCACTTGGAGTCCCAGAAAATAAGTCAGCTCTCCAACAAGACTCATTTCAAATTCAGATTGCATCTGTTGAACAAAATGTCGAAGCATCTCATTCGACATCCCTCCAAACACAATGTCATCAACATATATATGTGCTATCATCAAGTTTTTAGCATCTTGTTTGACAAAGAGAGTCTTGTCAATTCCTCCCTTCCTATACCCTTGCTGAGTAAGGAACTCTGTTAGCCTTTCATACCAAGCTCTTGGAGCTTGCTTCAATCCATAGAGAGCCTTCTTGAGCCTGTATACATGATCTGGATGAGTTGGATCTACAAATCCCTTTGGCTGCTCCACATAGGCTTCTTCATTCAGGTATCCATTCAGAAACGCGCTCTTCACATCCATCTGGTACAGCTTGAATTTGAGGATGCAAGCTACACCAAGTAACAATCTGATGGACTCAAGTCTAGCAACAGGGGCGAAAGTTTCATCAAAGTCTACACCTTCAATCTGAGTGTATCCTTGAGCAACAAGTCTGGCCTTGTTTCTGGTTATAACACATTCTTCATTGGTTTTGTTCTTGAAGATCCACTTGGTGCCAATCACATTAGTTCCCTCGGGTCTAGGAACTAGCTCCCAAACTTCATTCCTTTTGAATTGCTCCAATTCTTCTTGCATAGCATTGATCCAGAACTCATCAGTCAGTGCCTCTTTCACATTCTTTGGCTCAGTTTTGGAGACAAAGCATGAATTGGAGACAATCTCAATCTCCCTTGATCTTGTAGTGACTCCTCTGTTTGGATCTCCTATAATCAGCTCCTTGGGGTGCATCTTCTGGATTCTAATGGAAGGACTCTTGTCAGGTTGATTGATGTTTGGTTCATCTGTAGCAGAATCAGAGTTTTCTGCATTTTCTGCACTTTTAGCTGTATCTGCTACATTGTCTCCCGATGTTCTGACATCTTCTTCGACATCCTTCTTTCTTGCTGGAGTTAGATCATCAACAACCACATTGATGGATTCCATCACAGTTCTGGTTCTGGAATTTAATACTCTATATGCTCTGCTGTTTGTGGAGTATCCCAAGAATATTCCTGCATCACTCTTGGGATCCATCTTTCTCCTTTGCTCTCTATCTGCCAAAATGTAACATGGACTTCCAAAGATGTGGAAGTGCTTGACAGTTGGCTTCCTCCCTTTCCAGATTTCATACAGTGTGGTTGGAGTCCCCCTTCTAAGTGTGACTCTGTTGTGGATATAGCATGCTGTGTTCATGGCTTCAGCCCAGAGATTATAGGGAAGTTCTTTGGCATGAAGCATGACCCTAGCAGCTTCTTGCAAAGTTCTGTTTTTCCTTTCAACTATGCCATTTTGTTGAGGTGTGATGGCTGCAGAGAACTCATGAGTGATGCCTTCAGATGTGCAGAATTCAGTAAACTTGCTATTTTCAAACTCTCTGCCATGGTCACTCCTGATTCTCTTGATGACACAGTCCTTTTCTCTTTGAAGTCTTAGACTCAACTCCTTGAATACTTCAAAGGTGTCTGTTTTCTCTCTGATAAAGTTGACCCAGGTAAATCTGGAGAAATCATCCACAACAACATAGGCATACCTCTTTCCTCCAAGGCTTTCAACTTGCATAGGCCCCATCAAGTCCATGTGAAGTAGTTCCAGCACCCTGGAAGTGGTCTGATGTTGAAGCTTCTGGTGGGACATCTTGACTTGCTTTCCAATCTGACATTCCCCACAGATTCTGCCTTCTTCTATTTTCAGATTGGGAATGCCTCTAACAGCACCTTTGTCAATGATTTTCTTCATGCCTCTTAAGTGCAGATGTCCAAATCTTTGATGCCATATGTTGACTTCATCTTCTTTGGAGGATAGACACGTGGAGGAGTAACTGGTTTCTTGAGGTGTCCATAGGTAACAGTTGTCCTTTGATCTGCTGCCCTTCATTAGAACTTCACTCTTCTCATTTGTCACCAAGCATTCTGACTTTGTGAAGTTTACATTGAATCCTTCATCACACAACTGACTGATGCTGATCAAGTTTGCAGTCAGTCCCTTTACCAGCAGTACTTTGTTCAGACTAGGAAGTCCATCATGGACTAGCTTTCCCATTCCAGTGATCTTTCCTTTAGAGCCATCTCCAAATGTCACATAGCTAGTGGAGCAGGGTTCAATGTTCACCAGGAATTCTTTAACTCCTGTCATGTGTCTGGAACAGCCGCTATCTAGGTACCAATCTTCCTTAGCTGATGCTCTAAGTGAAGTATGAGCAACAAGACTAACAATCTTGTGTTTTGGAACCCACATCATCTTCCTTCCGCTGCTGCTACTTTGAGTTCCATGATGTGGATGGCCATGTAGATGATAGCAAAAGGGCTTTATGTGACCATACTTGCCACAGTAGTGACACCTCCACTTCTTTCTTTTGCTCTTTTTCTGCTGAGTTCCATGATGTCGAGACCGATGTTGTGACATCGTGGCTCCAGTGCTGTTTTTGGCAGGAACAAATTCTGTCATGGTTGTTCTGCCAGCAGATTTATGATTAAATCCAAGTCCTCTCTGGTTTCCAACATTCTTCCCAAGCTGTAGCACCTCATCAAGCATATCTGAGCCTTTATTCAGCATCTTTATTGATTTTGTCATGTTTTCCAGTTTAGAGTTCAGAAAACCAATTTCTCCTTTAAGTTCAGAGATCTCCTCTTCATGTGCCTCCTTCTCAGCCTCCAGATTTGCAATGACCTTCTTCAGTTGTGCTTCTTGCTGAAGAATCTTCTCACTTTTGATGCATAGTTCTCTATAGGATATAGCAAGCTCATCAAAAGTGATTTCAATATCAATATCACTTGAATCTTCATCAGATTCAAATCTCCCAGTGAGTGCATTCACATCTCTGTCAGAATCACTTTCTTGTTCACTCTCTGTATCATCAGACCAACATACAGAAAGTCCTTTCCTCTGCTTCTTGAGATGGGTGGGACATTCAGCTTTGATGTGTCCATAGCCTTCACACCCATGGCATTGAATTCCTTTGCTGTGACTGGGCTTTTCATCTGACTTCTTCTGGTATTCACTACCTTTCCTGATGTCGAAAGGGATGTTCCGGACATGTGGTTTCTGCCTCCTGTCCATTCTGTTCAGCACTTTGTTGAACTGTTTTCCAAGGAGCACAACTGCGTTAGTTAGACCTTCATCAGTATCCAGGTCATACTTATCTTCTTCTCCTTCATCATTGGACACGAACGCAAGGCTCTTACTCTTCTTTTCAGTCCTATCCGAGAGTCCTAGCTCAAAGGTTTGAAGAGAACCAATGAGTTCATCTACTCTCATGTTGCAAATGTCTTGGGCCTCCTCTATTGCAGTGACTTTCATGTCAAATCTCTTAGGCAAGGATCTGAGGATCTTTCTCACCAGCTTTTCATCTGTCATCCTTTCTCCCAAGGCAGTGCAAGCATTGGCAATTTCAAGAATGTTCATGTGGAAGTCATGAATGCATTCTTCCTCCTTCATCTTCAGATTTTCGAATTTTGTAGCCAATAGTTGCAATCTGGACATCTTCACTTTGGAGGTTCCTTCATGAGTGGTTTTCAGAATCTCCCATGCATCCTTGGCAACTGTGCATGTGTTGATCAATCTGAAGATATTCTTGTCAACTCCATTGAATAGGGCATTCAAGGCTTTGGAGTTTCCAAGTGCCAATTCGTCTTCTTCTTTTGTCCAGTCTTCTTCTGGCTTCAATTCATCAGTGGGCTTTCCTTCTGTGTCCAGCATCTTGGGATGTTCCCAGCCTTTGATGACAGCTTTCCAGGTTCTGCTATCCAGTGATTTGAGGAAGGCCACCATCCTTGCTTTCCAGTATTCATAGTTGGTTCCATCCAGAATTGGTGGTCTGTTCACTGGTCCTCCTTCTTTCTCCATGTTCATCAGAATTTATCTCCCTAGATCTCACTCAGTGATTTAGAGTGCCCGCTCTGATACCAATTGAAATTCTGATACTGAGGACAGATGTCGTACAGGATGTCACGACATCGCGCTTCAGAACATGCAGGTTATATATGACAGTATGAACAGATTAAACAAGTAAATAACAGAAGGAAATTGTTAACCCAGTTCGGTGCAACGTCACCTACATCTGGGGGCTACCAAGCCAGGGAGGAAATCCACTAAAATAGTATTAGTTCGAAGATCTAACAGCCACTGTATACAACCTTCTCACCTAACCACTACCCATGCAACTTCTACCTAAGAGCCACTCTTAGATATGAGAACCCCTCTCACTCCCTCTCAATCACTCACCCGTGTTTACAGACAAATCAAAGACACACCAGAGATTGCTCTCTGAACAATAGAGATCAACTCTACACACTCAGGTCCAACACTTGATGTTAGGGTAGCATCAAGGTGGCTCACAAAAAAACACTCAAGTCACAAAACTCACAAAATAACTCTTCAATCTCTGACTTGATAGAAAACCCGTGCAGCCTTCATGTTTATATAGCAGTGTACGTATCTGGGCTGCAACAACTTGCGCTGGATAAGATCTATCATTCTCCTGAAAATCTGCACTTAAAGATCTAAAAGATAAAGTTTTATCTTTTAGTTTTTATCTTCAATCTCTAATCCCTGAACGAAACTATTCAAGTTTGTAATTCAAACTTTAATTATCTTTTAATTCGTTCCTAAAGATTATAGCGCCTAATCTGTTGCTAACTGCACATTAATCTGTTAAAGATATAACAGATTTATGTGTCCAGTATTTTCGGGCAGGATGTCCTGGACATTGTATCCGACATCGTGGATCCTGCAGCTTCAATTCTTCATTTGACATTTTATCTTGCCTTGTGCATTGTGCAGCCCAATCTGATTCCTTGACATAATGTTAGACATCATGTGCAGTAACTCCAGCTTTCCTTCATTGTCTAAGTGCTTATGTTTTAACAAAATTTTAGCCAATCTTTTAAAACTCAGTAAAGCTAAGCACTAACAGTTTGCATTTTAGTGGAGAAAACACCGAGACTTTTTCAAGTCTCACAAGTTATCCAGAACTACGTAGGTCTGAGTTCCTCATTTGAGGATACGTAGGAGCAAGAGCTTCGCTTTTGTCGACCGCACCGCTTTTTGTTACCATGACCCAAGAGCTGGTAGCCCGCGGAGACACCTTACGGTTATCCGCACCTCGTCATTCAGTGACCCCAAGTGTGATTGACGAGCAGAGGCCCATGTGGTCATCTGCGCCCTTTCCGGAGATGTCAGCATCTTCCGGTGGAGACTTTTTCAAGTCTCACAAGTTATCAAGAACTGCGTAGGTCTGAGTTCCTCGTTGGAGGATACGTAGGAGCAAGAGCCTCGCTTTTTGTCGGCCACCTTCACAAGTTCTGTCATACTGACACTGGAGTCACGTGACATGCGGAGATACCCAAGTGGTTGTCCGCACTTTCAAAACATTCTTTTGCTATCTGTAAGACAAAGAGCCTGATAGCGCGCAGAGAATAACGTCGTCTTCTGCATCCTTCATCAATCGCGGCCGACAAGCCCGTTGACAAGCGCAGATTTACGTCATCTTCCGCGCACACAAGATCTGTCATACTGACATTTGAGTCACGCTGACGGGCGGAAATACCCGAGTGGTTATCCGTATAAACATTCTTTTGCTGTCTGTAAGACGAAAAGCCTGATAGCGCGCAGAGACTAACGTCGTCTTCTGCATCCTTCGTCAATCGCGGCCGATAAGCCTGTTGACACGCGCAGATTTACGTCATCTTCCGCGCACACAAGATCTGTCATACTGACATTTGAGTCACGCTGACGGGCGGAAATACCCGAGTGGTTATCCATATAAACATTCTTTTTTGCTGTCTGTAAGATGAAAAGCCTGATAGCACGCAGAGACTAACGTCGTCTTCTGCGCCATTCGTCAATCGTGGCCGACAAGCCCGTTGACACGCGGAGATTTACGTCATCTTCCGTGCTCACAAGATCTGTCATACTGACATTTGAGTCACGCTGACGGGCGGAAATACCCGAATGGTTATCCGTATAAACATTCTTTTTTGCTGTTTGTAAGACGAAAAGCCTGATAGCACGCAATGACTAACGTCGTCTTCTGTGCCCTTTGTCAATCGCGGCCGACAATCTCGTTGACACGCGGAGATTTACGTCATCTTCCGCGCTCACAAGATCTGTCACACTGACATTTGAGTCACACTGACGGGCGGAAATACCCGAGTGGTTATCCGTATAAACATTCTTCTTGCTATCTGTAAGACGAAGAGCCTGATAGCATGCGAAGACTGACGTCGTCTTCTGCACCCTTTGTTCCCCCGGGAACAACAAGTCATTTGCATGCAGAGATTTTATGGTCACCCGCGACTCTCGTCAACCGAGAGGAACAAAATTAGTGTCTTATCTTTACTTCCCTTTTATCTCCAATAAAAGGCAAGTAAAGAGGGGCAACTGTCATACCCTAATTTCGTCCGGGGACCTGTGCTTGGTGGCATGCAACTTGTGTTTGGTCATTTTGAGGTGCTTGGCACCCATCATTAGGCAATTTGTGGAATTCCGTGACGTGCCGGAAATCAAAAGAAAATATTGATGCACAATTCGTAAGGTTCCGTGACACACCGGAAATCAAAAGGAAGCATCGTTGCACAATTAGTGAGGTTCCGTAACATTCCGTAAGTCAAAAAAGGGGATGATTACGTAATCCGCAAGGTTCCGTAATATTACGGAAAGAAAACAAGTATCGTTACAAAATTCGTAAGTTTCTGTAACTTTACGAAAAAAGAATCACCAAAAAAGGTAGGGGGGTGTATTTAGTAAAAATGGGGGTACAGATAGCATCCAGGCCCACTTGGGCCCTCCAGAAGATTCCTCCAAAAGGCTGTTGCTTCTGGAGGAAGCAACCTTGCTCGCCTGGGCGAGCTGAGCTCGCTTGGGCGAGCTGAGCTCGCTTGGGCGAGCTGGGTGGCAAGCTTCTCCCCCAATTTTCTATAAATAGGGGCAGAAGTGAAGTAGAAAAGGGTCAGCCTCTTAGGCACTTCTCTCTCTCTCGAAATTGTTGAGGAAAATTATTTCCGTGAAGAAAATCCAAGCCGAGGCGCTTCCGTAATGTTTCCGTGAGTAATTACGCGAAGATTCTCGTTCGTTCTTCAAGATTCATCGTTCGTTCTTCGTTTTCTTCAGTCTTCAACGGGTAAGTACCTCAAACCAAGCTTTTTCAATTCATTCTATGTACCCGTGGTGGTCCACATTTTGTTTCATGTATTTTTATTCTCGTTTTCATTTACTTTTTATATCCCATTTTGACATGCTTAAGCCATTTATTTAAGTCATTTCTCGCTTAATCTAAAAATAAAATAAATTTCCACCGATCATTTGAATTGTATCATCCGTTAGTTTCGGTTAAAATGAATTCCAACCGTTCGGTCGTGCCGTAACCACGTTGGAAATCAAAAAAAGAGGTAAAATAATAATATAATAATCAAAAAATACCTTTTAGTAAAATAAAGCGAAAAATCAATCGGACGTTTTCTCTTTGGGATTTCTCATTCTTAATTGAATTGACTAATAACTAAAGTGAAACTAAGGCTAAAATCAACTCGCCTAGTCAAGCTCGTCCACAAAAATAGCATTTTGTAAGTTTATCATTTCTGTTTCTTACCAAGTAAAATGGATCATTTTTAAAGGTCCAACGCCTTAAAATGATCACCTTTCAAGTAAAAAAGAATCACTTGATTCACGCATAAGAAAGAACTACATAGGTCTGATTTCCTCATCACAATTGGGGAATACGTAGGAGCAAAGGGAAACACCCTTGTCGACCACAAAAATAGAAGAAAATATAAAAAGGGTATAAAGGATATAAGGACATAAAAGGGAACGTAAAAATCAAAGTCAGGTTTGCACATTCGATTAAAGGCTGCCGTCCCTTGTGACGGACGTGTGGGGTGCTAATACCTTCCCCGTGCGTAAATACAACTCCCGAGCCTTTCACTTAAAAGTTCGTAGATTGCGTCTTTTCCGGTTTTTCCGACGTTTTCCTCAAATAAACGTTGGTGGCGACTCCGCGCGTATTCCTTTCGTGGAACACGCATCCCGCGAGTCACTCGTCGCCCTCCCGCCGAAGGGTAGGTTGCGACACCATGCATTAGGAACCATGGTTCACATGATTTTCAAATTTTTTTTTAGAGAAATGGGTGTATAATCCCAACATGGTTGGTTTATAGCCATCATCATGGTACCAAACACATGCAACTAAGAATATGGTGTGACTTTCTTTTTTTTTTTTTGTTTTTGCTTTTGTTTTTTTTTGGTTGTGCAGAGGAAAATGCAAGGATCATGCATGAGTGAACATGAAAATAAAAGGTATGCAGTTTGTAGAACAAAAAAGCATGGTCAATGAAAATGCATGATGATGCAATGACTCATGCAAAATGCAATGCATGAATATGATAAATGACAAATGCAGGAACGATATGTTCATTACGATGCCATGAAGAGATGCATGATACAATTAAGGAATATGCCAGAGTGAGTTTTCTATGTGCCCCTAATTGAGGAATCTAATGGAAAAGATCCAAAAGTCCCCTTCTAGTGGAAATTCCCAAGTGTGGTTTCATGTAACCTTACTGGCTTCTAGAGATATCATCCTCTTAGGTAATACATTGTGGTGATAGGGACTATCAGCGACAATGCATTACTAAAAGAGGAAAACTCTAGATGAGGCTTCACTGTCATCAAGTGAGTCGGAGACCCAGCATGACAACAGACAGACCTCCACTCCTTATGGCTCACATAGACTCGGGCATAGGGCCTAATATCTCAATGTGTGTGCGAGGTGTAGGTGTCATGTGTGTGTAGAAAAAAGTATTTCCAACTATGCAATCGATAGACAAACACACACCAAACACAACAACATAGCAAAGGTTATGTACAAATATGGACAAAAATCAAAGGTAAAATGGAAGAGAGAACATATATAAAGAAGAAGTCATGATAAGATGTTGCACACTGATTGAATGGCCTAACTATCTAAAAATAGTCCCCAGTGGAGTTGCCAACTGTCACAACCTGCCCTCCGGTGGGGGCACGAAAAGGCCTCTCGTGTGGGTCAAGGTTGCATCTTCCATCGAAGGAAAACGCATGGAGTTGCCACCAACGTTTATTCGAGGAAAACGTCGTAAAAAACAAAAAGATGATTGTCTGCATATTTTGAAAATGAGGGTTCGGAAGTTGTTTACGCACGGGACAATCAAGTGTACAAATATGACTTCAAAACTATGTATTTTCCTTTTTAATGTTTTTATGTATTTTTCCCTTTTTTATATTTTTTAATCTTTTTTTTGCTTTTTATGTTTTTTACTTTTTTGTGGTCGACAAGGGTGTTTCCCTCGCTCCTACGTATCCTCAATTGCGATGAAGAAATCAGACCTACGTAGTTCTTTAAGAACTAAACGTTGGCTAAGTTGTTTTTATCTTTTTTCGCAAGATTGATTTTAATCGAACAAAAGTCGTTTAAGGCGTTGGACCTTTAAACAATCTTTTGATTCTTGAAAGGAGAGAATCGTTAAGGCGCTGGACCCTTTGAACGATCTCTTGATTTTTTGAACAGAGAGAATCGCTAAGGTGCTGGACCCTGTTGGACAATCTCTTAATTTTTGAAAAGAGAGAAACGTTAAGGCGTTGGACCTTTAACGATCTCTTGTTTTTGAAAGGAGAGAAACGTTAAGGTGTTGGACCTTTAACGATCTCTTGTTTTTGAAAGGAGAGAAAAGTTAAGGCGTTAGACCTTTAATAATCTCTTGATTTTGAAAGGAAAGAATCGTTAAGGCATCGGACCTTTAATGATCTCTTGATTTTTATGGAAGTAGAGAAACGTTAAGGCGTTGGACCTTTAACAATCTCTCCCTTTTTCGGGTCGACAAAAACGAGGCTTTTGCTCCTACGTATCCTCAATTGTGGTGAGGAAATCAGACCTACGTAGTTCTTTAAAAAATGGTAAAGTTATGCGGTGTGTTGATTTTATACTTTTGAACGGTCCATTTTAGTCGATAAAAGCAAAGAGGACTGATTGAGGCGTTGGACCTTAAAACGGTCTCAAATGACCTTTTCGTGGACAAATCTTGATTTGTGAGTTGATTTTAGCCTTAGTTTCACTGGGTTATTTATCAACTCTTTAAAAAAGAACTTTCAAAGTAAAATGTCCAATTGGAACTTATTTTATTATTATTTTTATTTAACCGAGGTTATGGCATGAATGATCGGTTGAATTTCATTTTAATAGTGATTAAACGAGATTACAACACAAATGATCGGTTCAATTTTATTTTAAAGGCGATTAAATGAGATTACAATACAAACGATCAGTTGAAATTCATTTAAACATTGATTACGTGAGATTACGGCTTAAAAGTTCGATCGAAACTCGCTTAAAACGAAAGAAAAGAATACCGAAAGCAAAAGAATGAAGAGGAAAACATACAAAGCAAGAAGGGACCCCTAAAGGTGCATAGAATGAATTCAAAGCTTCAAAATAAAAAAACTAGCCGATTGAAGATTGACAAACGATGAAGAATGAACGAAGAACGACGATGAACGTTCACGGAATTGATCACGAAAGCGTTACGGAAGTGCCTCGACCTTGATTTTCCTCTTCTTTCTCCTTCTTTTCACTAATTTTAAGTGAAATATGCTTGCCCGGGGTGCTGAACCCCTTCCCTCAGCCTCCCATGCCCCTTTTATAGCCAAAATAAGGGAGAAGCTTGCCACCCAGCTTGCCCAAGCGAGCTGGTTGCTTACTGATGAAGTTTCCTGAGGGCACCCCCAAAATTGATCAGTTCACCCCCTCCCCCTTTTTTCATTTCCTTCTGAAACGTCATGAAACTTTATGGATTGTGTGGCAATGAAATTTCAATTTGGCTAGCAAAAGTCCACATGTTGACAAACAAATTGTCCCGGACGAAATTAGGGTATGACAAAAATGCTCAAAATTGTACACGAAAGCCCCTCGCAATATCAAACAACAATAACTTAATGTCTGATTGCGGACAATAATATATTGAGACACTCGAAATTGAACACGAAAGTTCTTGGAAAATTCAAAAAGGCATAACTTTTGACTCGGATGTCTGATTGCGGACCATAATATATCGAGACCCTCGAAATTGATTATAGAAGCTCCAAGCAAATTCAACTTGCAATAACTTTTGACTTGAATATCTGATTGCGGACCATAATATGTCGAGATGCTCAAAATTGAACACGAAAAATTCTAGCAAATTCAAACTACCATAACTTTCGAAATTAGACACAAAAGACGCTGGCAAATTCAAACTGCCATAACTTTTGACTTGAATATCTGATTGCGGACCATAATATATGGAGACGCTCAAAATTGAACACGGAAGCTCCGAGCAAATTCAAACTGGCATAACTTTGGACTCAAATGTCTGATTGTAGACCATAATATATCGAGACCCTCAAAATTGATTACGGAAGCTCCGAGCAAATTCAAACTGTCATAACTTTTGACTCGAATGTCTGATTGCGAACTATAATATATCGAGATGGTCAAAATTGAACACCAAAACTCCTGGAAAATTCAAACTGCCATAACTTTTGACTCGAATGTCTGAATGCGGATCATAATATATTGAGACACTCAAAATTGGACACGAAAACCCCTTTCAAATTAAAACAGCAATAACTTTTGAGTCATAAGTCTGATTGTGGATCATAAGATATCGGGAAGCTCGAAATTGGACACGGAAGCCCCTAGCAAATTCAAATTGCCACAACTTTTGTCTAAGATGTCTGATTGCAGCCATAATATATTGAGACATTTAGTATTGGACATGGAAGCCCCTTTTAAATTCAAACTACCATAACTTTTGACTCGGATGTTTGATTGCGGCCCATAATATATTGAGACCATCGAAATAGATTATGGAAGCTCCAAGAAAACTCAAACTGCCATAACTATTGACTCGAATGTCTGATTGCGAACCCTAATTTAGCAACACACTCGAAATTGGACATGAAAGCCCCTGACAAATTCAAACTTCCATAACTTTTGATTCAGATGTCTGATTGCAGACAATAATATATTGAGATTCTCGAAATCAGACACGGAATATCCTGACAAATTCATACTGCCATAACTTTCTACTCGGATGTCTGATTGCGAACCATAATATATCAAGATGCTCAAAATTGGACACAGAAGTCCCTGACAAATTCAAACTGCCATAACTTTTGACTAGGATGCCTGACTATGGCCCATAATATAATGAGACTCTCGAAATTGATTACGGAAGCTCCGAGCAAATTCAAATTGTCATAACTTTTGAATCGAATGTCTGATTACGGACCATACTATATTGAGAAACTCAAAATTGAACACGAAAGCTCCTGTCAAATTCAAACTACCATAACGTTGGACTCGAATGCCTCAATGCATACCATAATATATCAAGACGTGCGAAATTGAACACGGAAGCTCCTGTCAAATTCAAACTGCCATAACTTTTGTCCCAAATGTCTAATTTCATACCATAATATATCGAGACGATCGAAATTGATTACGAAAGCTCCTGGCAAATTGAAACAGCCATAACTTTTGACTCGGATGTCTCATTGCGGCCTATAATACATCGAGACCCTCGAAATTGATTACGGAAGCTCTTAGAAAATTAAAACTATCATAACTATTGAATCTGATGTCTGATTATGGACTATAATATATCGAGAGACTCGAAATTGAACATGGAAGCTCCTGGCAAATTCAAACAGCCATAACTTTTGACTCAAATGTCTGATTACGGACAATAATATATCGAGACACTAAAAATTAAACACGGAAGCTCCTGCCAAATTCAAATTGCTATAACTCTTGACTTAGATGTTTGATTGCAGAAGATAATATATTGAGACACTCAAAATTGGACATTAAAACCCCTAGCAAATTCTAACTACCATATCTTCTGACTTAGATATCTGATTGCGGCCCATAATATATCAAGACTCTTGAAATTCATTATGGAAGCATTGAGCAAACTCAAATTTTCATAACCTTGGACTGAAATGTCTGATTGCGGACCATAATATATCAAGATGCTAAAAATTGAACACTGAAGCTCCGGTGATGTAAGCTCCATTGGAGCTTGTAGGCCTAGGATCTTCTTCATCAATGGATTCCTTTGCTTCTTGGAAGATGAATGGCAGTGTAATGGAGAAGGAAGAGAGAGAGGAGACACCACTTCAAGGAGAAGATGAGTCTAGAAGAAGCTCACCACCATAGGAGGCCATGGATAAGAACTTGGAGGAATAAGAAGACGAATGAAGGGAGAGAGAGAGAAGAGCACGAGATTTTGTGCTCTAAAAGAGCTCTGAAATCTGAAGTTTAATATTCAAATGATCAAAGTTGAAAAAAGTGCACACACATGACCTCTACTTATAGCCTAAGTGTCCACAAAATTGTAGGGAAATTTGAATTTCAATTCAAATTTCACTTGAATTTGAAATTGAATTTGTGGAGCCAAAATTTCACTAATTATGATTAATGAATTTTAGTTATGGTTCAACCCACTAATCCAAGATCAATTCCAAGATTCTCCACTAAGTATGCTTAGGTGTCATGAGGCATGTAAAGGATGAAGGACATGCACAAAGTGTGACTATATGATGTGGCAATGGGGTGTAGTAAGCAAATGCTCACCTCCCCCTCTAAAATTTAATTGGATTGGGCCTCAACCAATTCAACTAAATTTATTTCCAACTACACACATCAAATATTCACTTAGTGCATGTAAAATTACAAAACTACCCCTAATACAAAAACTAGTCTAGATGCCCTAAAATACAAGGGCTGAAAAATCCTATATTTCTAGGGTACCCTACCTACATTATAAAGCCCTAAATACAAGGACCAAAGATAATGACATCCTAGTATAATATGTACAAATATAATTGGACCCAACGTTGGTCCATGGACTCAGAAATCTTCCCTGAGGTTCATGAGAACCCTAGGGCCTTCTTCAGTAGCTCTAGCCCAATCCTCTTGGAGCCTCTTGCTCATGGCTCTAGTGACTGGTCCCTTCCTAGGGAGGATTGCATCATTCCCTTCCCCTTGAAGATGATTTGACCTCAAATCTGTTAGTTCCTCCTCCTCAATATCAGCTCCACCTGCAAAAGGAATTAAATCAGTAATGTTAAAAGTGGTGCTGACTCCATACTCTTCTGGGAGGTCCAACCTATAGGCATTGTTATTGATCCTCTCCAAAACCTGAAAAGGTCCATCCCCTCTAGGGCTAAGCTTGGATTTCCTTTTAGTAGGGAATCTATCCTTCCTAAGATGGAGTCAGACCCAGTCACCCTCATTAAGAACTAGCTCTTTTCTTCCTCTATTGCCTTTAGTTGAATACACCTTTGTTTGGTTTTCTATTTGGTTCTTAACCCTCTCATGCAACTTCTTTACAAACTCTGACCTAGATTACCATTCTTTATGTATAAAAGAAGTGTCCAGTGGGAGAGGAATGAGGTCTAACGGTGTTAGGGGATTGAACCCATAGACAACCTCAAAAAGGGACTGCTTGATGGTTCTATGAACCCCCCTGTTGTAGGTAAATTCTTCATGAGGAAGATACTCATCCCAAGACTTATGGTTGCCTTTCAGAAGAGCCCTTAAAAGGGTGGATAAAGACCTATTCACTACCTCTGTTTGCCCATCAGTTTGTGCATGACAAGTGGTATAGAAAAAAAGTTTAGTTCCTAGCTTAGTCCATAAGGTTTTCCATAAGTGGCTAAGGAACTTAGCATCTCTATCTGACACAATGGTCCTAGGCAAACCATGGAGTCTCACAACTTCCCTGAAAAAGAGTTTTGAGATGTGGGAAGTATCATCCACCTTGTGGCATGGTATAAAGTGTTCCATCTTGCTAAACTTATCCACCACCACAAAGATAGAGTCTACACCTCTTTGGGTTCTAGGAAGCCCAAGGACAAAGTCCATACTAATGTCTACCCAAGGTGCAGAGGGGATGGGTAAGGGTGTGTATAGCCCATGAGGCATCACCCTAGACTTGGCTTGTAAACATGCCACACACCTAGTACAATCCTTATGGACATCTTTCTTCATATGGGGCCAATAAAACTTTTCTTTGAGTAAGACAAGCGTCTTTTCTATCCCAAAGTGGCCCATGAGCCCACCCTCATGGCTCTCTTTCACAAGTAATTTCCTAATGGATCCTTGGGGTATGCAAAGCTTCCCCTCTTTGAACAAATACCCCTCAGCCAAATAGAATCCATTTTGGGCCTTTTTCCCACAACTCTCGTAAATGGGAGAGAAATGTTCATCTAAAGCATACAAGTCCCTAATATTATCATATCCTAAAATTTGAGCTCCTAGGGAGCAAAACAATGTGTGTCTCCTAGAGAGGGCATCAACTACCATATTTGTTTTTCCCTTTTTGTATTTGATAACATATGGAAATTACTCTAGGTACTCTACCCATTTTGCATGCCTCTTGTTTAACTTGCTTTGCCCTCTAATGTACTTAAGTGATTGATGATCACTATGAATGACAAATTCCTTGGAAACAAGGTAATGTTCCCAAGTTTGGAGGCCTCTTATTAAGGCATAAAGCTCTTTATCATAAGTGGGGTAGTTGAGGGTGGCACTATGAAGTTTTTCACTAAAATAAGCAATAGGGTGCCTACCTTGTAACAATACAGTTTCAACTCCCACTCCAGAGGCATCACATTCTAGCTCAAAAGTTTTAGAAAAGTCAGGAAGAGCTAGAACAGGTGCCTTAGTAAGCTTTTCTTTGAGCAAAGCAAAGGCTTGCTCTTGTTTTTCACCCCAGGTAAATGCCACATTCTTCTTCACCAGCTCATTGAGAGGTGATGCAATTGTAGAGAAATTAGGAATGAACCTTCTATAGAAGCTTGCTAACCCATGGAAGCTCCTAATATCTCTCACACTTTTTGGGGTGGGCCATTCTTGGATGGCTTTGATTTTCTCTGGGTCCACTTGGACCCCATTTCTACCAACTACAAAATCTAAGAAAACTATATTATCTACACAAAAGGTACACTTCTCTATATTTGCATTGAGGGTGTTTTTCCTAAGGACTGAAAGAACTTGCCTGAGATGTCCTAAGTGATCATCTAGGCTCCTACTATACACTAAAATATCATGAAAATAAACAACTACAAATCTACCTATGAAATCCCTTAAGACATGATGCATAAGCCTCATAAAGGTGCTTGGTGCATTTGTGAGCCCAAAAGGCATCACTAACCATTCATACAAACCAAACTTGGTCTTGAAAGCGGTTTTCCACTCATCACCCTTTTTCATCCTGATTTGGTGATAACCACTTTTAAGATCAATTTTTGAAAAGATATTGGCACCATGCAACTCATCAAGCAAATCATCAACTTAGGCAAGGGGTGTATTTAGTAAAAAGGGGGGTGCAAATAGCAACTAGGCCCATTTGGGCCTTCCAGGAAGTTCTCTAGAAGGCGGTGCCTTCTGGAGGAAGCAACCTAGCTCGCCTGGCGAGCTGGGTGGCAAGCTTCTCCTTCCTTTTCTAATAAATAGGGGAAGGAGGGAAGAACAAAAATGTTCAACCCTCCTGGTATCTGAGATTCACTTAAAATTAGTGAGAAAAATTGTTTCCGTGAAGAAAATCCAAGCTGAGGCGCTTCCGTGACATTTCCATGGGTGATTTCGCGAAGATTTTCAACCGTTCTTCATCGCTCGTTGTTCGTTCTTCGTCGTTCTTCAGTCTTCAACAGGTAAGTTCCCGAAATTGAACTTTTCGATTCATTCTATGTACCCTTAGTGGTCCTCATTTGTTTCGCGTGCTTTTATTTTCATTTCATTTACTTTTCGTACCCCCTTTTGACGTGCTTTAGTCATTTATTTAAGTCATTTTCTCGCCTAATCAAAAATAAAATAAATTTCCACCGATCATTCGTATTGTAACATCCTTTAATTTCTGTTAAAATGTATTCCGACCGTTCGGTCATGCCGTGACCACGTTTAAAACCAAAAAGAGGCAAAATAATAATATAATAATAAAAAATATCTTTTAGTAAAATAAATCAAAAAAATCAATTGGACGCTTTCTTTGGGATTTCCCTTTCAAATCGAATCAACTAATAACCAAAGCGAAACTAAGGTTAAAATCAATTCATAAACCAAACTTTTTGTCATCGCCTAAAAAAGCCATTTTCAAAGGTCCAACACCTTGAAATGGTCTTTTCTGCTTTTATTGGTTAAGTGTAGATTTCTAAAGGCCTAAAATCAATATGTAACTTTATTACCTCTTTCAAAAATAAAGAAATCATTCATGGTCCAATGCCTTAATGTTTTCTCTCTTTCCAAAAGAATCGAAAGATTGTTTAATGGTCCAATTCCTTAAATGACTTTTCATTCAATAAAAACATATCTTGCAAAAAAGGATAAAAAAATAACTTAACCAAACGCTTTGTTCACAAAGAACTACGTAGGTCTGATTTCCTTATCACAATTGAGGAATACGTAGGAGCAAGGGAAACACCCTCGTCGACCACAAAAAGATAAAAATATAAAAAGGCATAAAAAGACATAAGAACGTAAAAAAGGGGAAAATAATATAAATTGAAGTCACATTTACACATTGGATTAAAGGTTGTCGTCTTTTATGACGGACGTGTGGGGTGCTAATACCTTCCCCATGCGCAAATACAACTCCCGAACCTTTCACTTAAAGTTCGTAGATCACGTCTTTTCCGGTTTTTCTGATGTTTTCGTCAAATAAACGTTGGTGGCGACTCCTCGCATATTCCTTTCTTGGAACACGCACTCATGAGTCTCGCGTCACCCTCTCGTCGAAGGGTAGGTTGCGACAGTTAGCGACTCCACTAGAGACTGTTTTTAGAGAGTTAGGCCATTTAATCTTGTGCAATGTTTTATCATGACTTTCTCCTTTGTTGGTTTCCCTTTATTTTTCTTATGTTCTTGTATATATAACTCTTTGACGCTTTTAGTGTGTTTTTAAATGTATGCATGAGGTAAATATTTATTCATTTGGTACACACAAACACCGACACTATTTGCACACACGGTGAGTTTAAAAAGGGCCCTATACCCGGGTTCGTGGGAACGTAAGGAGTGGAGGTGAATCTGTGATCATGCTAGGTCTCCGACTTGCTTGATTACAGTGAACCCTCATCTAGAGTTTTTCTCTTTGATAACATATTGTTGCTAGTAGTCCCTACTGCTGCAATATGTCCTTCGAAGGGAATGATACCTCTAGAGACCATCAAGAGAGATATGACCACCTTGGGAGTTATCACTAAAAGCCTTGTTAGTTCCCTCCCATATAGGTCCCTTGAATAGGGGCACAGAGTGGACACGCTGTGTGCCATTTTTCACACTGCCATGCATAAGTGTCATGTACCCTTTTGCTTATATTTTGGGAATATTGTCATACTATATACATTCCCGTGTTGCGCCTTTTGCATATGAATCATGCACGGGTTCTGTCTTGATCCCTTTTCCTTGGCAAACCAACGGAGGGTCCGTGTCACCTTCTTAAATACATACGTCGAGCACTTTGCTACCCCAAGATGTTGTATCTAAGAAGGAGACAATTTCCTGGGCTCCCGTGTTCATAAATTGCATCTGTATCATACGCATTTCTTCATGCATTCATCTATTCCACCCATGATAGATGTCGGGGTTCTAATTCGCACCGATTTTGTTTCACTTTAGTAAAACATGGGACCAAGTCAAACGCCTTCGCTTAAAAAGAGGTTCTATCAAATCAAGGTCAAGAGCCTAGGAATCACCAGTCTAAAAGAGTTCGGGCAGTTAATGGGGCAACTCCATCGGCAAGCTTTTCGCAAAGCTTACGGTAAAATTTGGGACCTAGCCATGGTAGAAGTCTCCACAGAGGCCATTGCCTCCCTCGCCCAATATTATGATCAGCCGTTGAGGTGCTTCACCTTTGGGGACTTCCAGCTATCACCCATGATAGAAGAATTTGAAGAGATCCTAGGATGCCCTCTAGGGGGAAGGAGACCATACCTCTTCTCAGGGTTCTATCCCTCATTAGCTAGAATTTCTAAGATAGTCCAAATCTCGGCGCAGGAATTTGACCACAGAAAGCAAGTCGAAAATGGGGTGGTTGGAATACCGAGAAAATATTTGGAGGCAAAACCAAGAATCTTGGCAGGTAAAGGCGAATGGGCCCCGTTCATAGACATTCTCTCACTGTTGATCTTCGGAGGAGTCCTCTTTCCGAATGTGGATGGTTTGGTGGACCTAGCAGCGATCGACGCTTTTCTCGCCTATCATAACCACAAGGAAAGCCCGGTTGTCGTTATGCTAGCCGACCTATATGACAACTTCGATCGAAGATGTGAAAAGTGCAGTACGAGGATTGTTTGTTGTACTCCAGCTCTTTATGTGTGGTTGGTTTTGCACCTTTTTTGCCAAGAGGTGAGGCATGCTTGCCCGCTAGAAAGCCACTGTTCATGCACAGAGAAAGGAGGGGCAAATTGGGACCAACTGTTAGCAAACAAAGAAGGAGCGTCTGTCAACTGGTTCCCTCGGTGGAAAGAAGGAAGAACCGGAGTTCTTATTTCGTGCAAAGGATTTCTGAATGTTCCCTTGATGGGGACGAGGGGTTGCATTAGTTAGAATCTCGTTCGTGCTATAAGACAACTTGGCTAGCCTATGAGAGAGGCACCACTAGAGGAAGAGACCACGCCTGTCATTTCACGAGGTCTCAATAAGACCAACATGGAGACATTTCAGAAGGTCCGCAAGGCATGGGAGGTGGTGCGAAAGAAGGACAAGGAACTCAGGGGCAGTAACAATGGGCCCATCGGTGGCTACCGTAAGTGGTTGAGAGCCCACGTGCAAGGTTTGGATTGGCTCCCAAGTTTGAGAACCGCTAAAAGGGAGGAAGTTGAGGCACTGGAGGAAGACGAAGAGGTGCAGGCCATTAAGATAGAACTCGAGCAAGCCCAAACAGTCAAAGAAAGGTTCAAATCAGCAGCTCTGAAGATCCAAAAGGAGAATGCCGAACTGAAAGATATAATTACAGCTACCAGCAAAGCCTTGGAACAAGAAACCAAGAGGGCTCGTAGGGAAGAGCACGGCCGGAACAAGTTCCGAGGGGCTTTGTGGGGCAGCAACAGCGAGCTTAAGCTCCGGAGAGAGGAAAGGGACCAATCATGAGTAGACAGTTTGATCTTGAAAGATGAGTTGAAGGTTTGCTCAAGGTCCAAAAGAAGCCTGTCTCAACGGTTATGCGAAACAGAGACCAACATGTTAGCCATCATCAGCAAGTACCAAGAAGAACTAAATCTAGCCACGGCCCAAGAGTATAGAGTGGCGGACGAGTATGCCCAAGTGTACGCGGAAAAGGAGGCTAGAGGAAGGGTGATCGACTGGTTACATCAAGAGGCAACAATGTGGATGGACCGATTTGCTCTTACCTTGAATGGGAGTCAAGAACTTCCCTGGTTGCTAGCTAAGGCCAAAGCGGTGGCGGACACCTACTCTGCCCCCGAAGAGATCCATGGACTTCTCAGCTATTGTCAGCATATGATAGATCTAATGGCCCATATAATTAGAAACCGCTAGGAAACTTGTATTGACACTCAGATCTTGACTAGTTATAACTTTCTGAATATAAAGAGTTTATCCCATATTTTACTCAAAAGTCAGTGCGAATCAAATCACTCTTGCATTTTATCTCTAGCATGCATTCGTTATTCTTTACCTACACCTCACGTTTGGTTTTTTTAGGAAAAACACCATAACTAAACGCACCACAAGGCATCCCTATCGCACTAGATCCAAATCTAGAACGATGGGTGATCAAGAGGAGACACGGGAACAAATGAAAGCTGACATGTCGGCTTTGAAAGAGCTAATGGCTTCCATGATGGAGGCCATGTTAGGAATGAGGCAACTCGTGGAGAAAAATGTGGCCACTGCTGCCGCTGTTAGTTCGGCTGCCGAAGCAGACCCAACTCTCCTCACCGCACAGCCAATATTTTTGTCCACAAAAGGACCACCCCCGACAACCGAAGAAAGAAGGAAACTCGATCTCCTCGAGGAGAGATTGAGAGCTGTTGAAGGCTTCGGTGACTATCCGTTCGTGAACATGACAGATCTTTGCTTGATACCGGATGTCGTCATCCCCCCAAAATTCAAAGTGCCCGATTTCGACAAGTATAATGGGAGGACTTGTCCTAAAAACCATCTCAAGATGTATTGTCACAAGATGGGGGCGCACTCTAGGGATGAAAAGTTGTTGATACACTTTTTCCAAGATAACTTGGCTGGAGCGGCAGTTGTTTGGTACACTAATCTGGAAGCTTCCCGCATTCGTACTTGGAAGGACCTGATTACTACTTTCCTAAGGCAATATGAGTATAATTCCGATATGGCTCCCAATCGCACTCAGCTACAGAATATGTTTAAGAAGGAAGGTGAGATCTTTAAAGAATACACATAGCGGTGGAGAGAACTGGCAACACAAGTGGCACCTCCCATGGTCGAAAGGGAGATGATTACCATGATGGTAGACACCTTGCCAGTGTTTTACTATGAAAAGTTGGTAGGCTGCATGCCTTCCAGCTTCGCGGACTTAGTATTCGCCGGGGAAAGAATCGAAGTAGGGTTGAAAAGAGGGAAGTTCGATTACTTTTCTCCACAAGTGCCAATGCTAAAATAATCAGAGCAACTGGGGCAAAAAGGAAGGAAGGAGATACCCATGCCGTCACTTCAGCGCCCGCATGGGTCAAACCCCCGCAAACCTCTCATGGTACACATCAGTACGCGCAACATCATCCAAGCTTTTCAGCTCGTGCCGGGAACCCCTCCAATTCAGCGCCCGTACAGCCTAGAGTGCCAGCCCCCATCCCGAGGGAGGCTCCCCAAACTCCAGCTCCAACCACGACTCGCTCGGCCGACAATGCCCACTTTGGTGCCGGTCCCAACGCAATGAGGAACTTTCCCCCGAGGCCAATTCCAGAATTTACCCCACTCCCAATGATGTACGAGGACCTCTTGCCGTCCCTCATCGCTAACCAAATGGTCGTAATAAATCTCGGGAAGATCTACCAACCCCTTTCCCAAAGTGGTATGATCCTAACGCAACTTGCACGTACCATGGGAATACCCCGAGCCATTCCATCGAAAAATGCCTGGCCCTTAAATACAAGGTCCAACATTTGATAGACGTCGGATGGCTGACATTTCAAAAGGATCGGCCCAACGTGAAAACAAACCCGCTCGCCAATCATGGAGGGGGAGCGGTTAATGCCATTGAGTCTGATAGGCCGTGCAGGTCTTAGCCTTTAAAGGACGTGGCGACCCCTAGGAGGTTTATCTTTGAGGCCCTACAAAAGGGAGGTGTAATTCCCCACGGTGGGCATGAAGAGGATTCTTGTTTGTTGCATCCCAGCGAGCTACATAACATGGAAACATGTTTAGAAGTGGAGGAATTGTTGCAACGAATGATAGATCAAGGCCGACTGGAAGTCGGTGATGAGGAGAGGGAAAAGCAGCATATATGTATGCAGTCCGCGGATGAGAGAATTTTTGGAAGGCCTAAACCTTTGGTGATATATTTCACCAAGGACGCAGCTTCACAAAAGCCCCGATACCCCTCGGCAGCTAAACCTGTTCTTTCCCATACCAAAATAGCCACGTAGTCCCGTGGAGGTATACACCTCCGAGTGAAAAGGAAGAAGAAGCCACCGACATCAGCTCGTTGTCGGTCATGGTAACCAACATCACGGGGCTGAGCGGTGTGACCCGCAGCGGTCGCGTGTTTGCACCCCCCGACCTGCCAACACAACCCGCAAACATTAAGGGAAAGACAAAGATGGTGGAAGAACAAAATGACAAGAGGACCCTCACTCTGAACGAGGATATTCCAGTGAAAGGTGTTCCAAAGAAGGGGGATGGCTGTGGCAAGAAGGAAGTCTTGCTAGAGGAAGCTGTCATACCCTAATTTCGTCCGGGGACCTTTGCTTGATGACATGCGACCTTTCTTTGGTCCTTGTGAGGTGCTTGGCATCCATCATTAGGCAATTTGTGAAATTCCAGGACATGCCGAAAAACCAAAAAAATATTGATGCACAATCCGTAAGTTTCCGTGACACACCGGAAATCAAATGGAAGCATCGTTGCATAATTAAGTGAGGTTTCGTAACATTCCGTAAGTCAAAAGGGGGATGATTATGTAATCCGCAAGGTTCCGTAACATTACGGAAAGAAAACAAGTATCGTTACGAAATTCGTAAGTTTCCGTAACTTTACGAAAAAAGAATCACCAAAAAACAGCAGAGGGGGGTGTACTTAGTAAAAATGGGGGTGCAAATAGCACCCAGGCCCACTTGGGCCCTCCAGAATATTCCTCCAGAAGGCTGTTGCTTCTGGAGGAAGCAACCTGGCTCGCCTGGGCGAGCTGAGCTCGCCTGGGCGAGCTGGGCGGCAACCACCTCCCCTATTTTGCTATAAATAGGGGAGGAAGTGAAGAAGAAAGGGGTTCAGCCCCTTAGGCACTTCTCTCTCTTTCGAATTTGCTTGGAAAAATTGTTTCCGTGAAGAAAATCTAAGCCGAGGCGCTTCCGAAACGTTTCCGTAACGTTTTCCGTGAGGAATTTCGCAAAGGTTTCAACCGTTCTTCGACGTTCTTCATTCGTTCTTCATCGTTCTTCGATCTTCAACGGGTAAGTACCTCGAACCAAGCTTTTCGATTCATTCTATGTACCCGTAGTGGTCCACATTGTGTTTCGTGCATTTTTATTCTCGTTTTGTTTACTTTTTATACCCCCTGTTGACGTGCTTAAGCCATTTTACTTAAGTCATTTCTCGCTTAACTTAAAAATGAAATCAATTTCCACCGAACGTTTGAATTGTATTATCCGTTAACTTCGGTTAAAATGAATTCCGACCGTTCGGTCGTGCCGTAACCACGTTGGAAATCAGAAAAGGAGGTAAAAAATAATATAATAATCAAAAACATCTTTTAGCAAAATAAAGCGGAAAATCAATCGGACGTTTTCTCTTTGGGATTTCTCATTCTTAATCGAATTGATTAATAACTAAAGTGAAACTAAGGCTAAAATCGACTCACCTAGTCAAGCTCGTCCACAAAAATAGGCTTTTGAAGTTTGTCATTTCAATTTCTCACTAAGTAAAATGGATCATTTTTAAGGTCCAAAAATGATCACCACTTAAGTAAAAAAGAATCGCTTGATAAGCAAGAACTACGTAGGTCTGATTTCCTCATCACAATTGAGGATACGTAGGAGCAAAAGCCCCGCTTTTGTCGACCACCCCAAGAGATCGTTAATGGTCCAATGCCTTAACGTTTCTCTCCTTTCAAAAACAAGAGATCGTTAATGGTCCAATGCCTTAACGTTTCTCTCCTTTCAAAAAAAACAAGAGATCGTTAATGGTCCAATGCCTTAACGTTTCTCTCCTTTCAAAAACAAGAGATCGTTAATGGTCCAATGCCTTAACGTTTCTCTCCTTTCAAAAACAAGAGATCGTTAATGGTCCAACGCCTTAACGTTTCTCCCCTTTCAAAATCAAAAGACCGTTTAATGGTTCAACCCCTTAAATGACCTTTTGTTCAATAAAAAACATATTTTGCAAAAAAGACAAAAACAACTTAACCAAACACTTTGTTCCGAAAGAACTACGTAGGTCTGATTTCCTCATCACAAATTGAGGAATACGTAGGAGCAAAGGGAAACACCCTTGTCGACCACAAAAAAGAAAAAATATAAAAAGGGTATAAAGGATATAAGAACATAAAAGGGAACATAAAAATCAAAGTCATGTTTGCACATTCGATTAAAGGCTGCCGTCCCTTGGGACGGACGTGTGGGGTGCTAATACCTTCCCCGTGCGTAAATACAACTCCCGAACCTTTCACTAAAAAGTTCGTAGATCGCGTCTTTTCCGGTTTTTCCGACGTTATCCTCAAATAAACGTTGGTGGCGACTCCGCGCGTATTCCTTTCGTGGAACACACATCCCGCGAGTCTCGCGTCGCCCTCCCGCCGAAGGGTAGGTTGCGACAGAAGCAAGCGAGTTTCTCTGCATTATTCAGCAGAGCGAGTTCAAGGTCATTGAACAGCTCAACAAAACCCCGGCCAAGGTCTCTCTTTTGGAATTACTCATGAGCTCTGAGCCTCATCGAGCTTTGCTGGTAAAGGTCTTGAATAAAGCTCACGTGGCCCAAGATATTTCTGTAGAAGGCTTTGGAGGACTCGTCAATAATATCACTGCCAACAACTATCTCACCTTCCCCGAAGAAGAAATCCTTGCTGAGGGGAGAGGGCATAACAGGGCTTTGCATGTATCAGTCAAGTTCATGGACAACGTCGTAGCCAAGGTGCTCATCGATAACGGTTCCAGTTTAAACGTAATGCCCAAAAGCACTTTGGAGAAATTACCGTTTAATGCTTCCCATCTAAAGCCAAGTTCCATGGTAGTCCGTGCCTTCGATGGCACCCGCCGAGAGGTTAGGGGAGAGATCGACCTCCCTGTACAGATAGGCCCTCATACCTGTCAAGTTACCTTTCAAATAATGGACATTAACCCCGATACAGCTGCCTTTTGGGGCGCCCGTGGATCCACTCGGTGGGAGTCGTTCCCTCTACACTCCACCAAAAATTGAAATTCGTAGTAGAGGGGCATTTGGTCATCATATCAGGCGAGGAAGACATCTTGGTGAGTTGCCCGTCCTCTATGCCATATGTGGAAGCCGTGGAAGAGTCATTAGAAACAGCCTTCCAGTCTTTTAAGGTGGTGAGCATTGCCTCTGTAGATTCCTTCTCTGGGCAACCTTACATGTCTGATACGGCAGTAATGGTGGCTCGAGTGATGTTGGGGAATGGTTACGAGCCCGGAATGAATTTAGGCAAAGACAACGGCGGCAGAACCAGCCTAATAAATACCAGAGGAAACCGTGGGAAGTTTGGGTTAGGCTATAAACCCACACAAGCGGACATAAGGAAAAGCGTTGCAGGAAGGAAGAGCGGGGGTCAAGGCTCGCGATTGGGACAAAAAATCGAAGGAGGCCCGCCCTGCCACATCAGTAGGAGCTTTATAAGCGCGAGTCTAGGACACGAAGGCTAAGTCATTGCGATATGCGAAGATGATTCGCCGAGTGGGTCGGAGTTGGTACGACCATGCCCTCCTGGTTTCCGACTAGGAAATTGGCGAGTGGAGGAGCGCCCGGACATTTACGCAACAAGCATAATGTGACCCTTTGTGGCTTTTAAACTCTACAGTTGGGCCTAGGCTTTAGAGTTTCCTTTTGTTAAGGCTTTATGTCTTTTGTTCCTGAATTTATAATACAAAGATCTTTCTTCATCTGTTCTTATGTCTCTACCTATTCTCATCCATTTGCGTGTTTATTTCTTTACGTTTGTAACGCCAGATCCGACGACAAGTCCCTCGAAGGTACTAATACCTGGGACCCGACCATCGATTTCGAGCAAGAAACGAATCAAACGGAGGATGAAGAGGACGAGGATATGAGACTTCCCCCGGAGTTGGAAAAGATAGTCGCCCATGAGGACCAAGAGATGGGGCCTCATCAAGAAGACACAGAACTAGTGGACTTAGGAACCGGCAGTGGGAAAAAGAAGTAAAGATAGGCATGGGTATGACCACACCCATCCGTGAAGAATTGATAGCCCTGCTAAAAGACTAAAAAGACATCTTTGCTTGGTCGTACCAAGATATGCCCGGTTTGAGTTCTGACATTGTACAACACCGATTACCTCTAAATCCCGAGTGTTCCCCGGTAAAACAAAAGCTGAGGAGGATGAAGCCCGAGACATCCTTGAAAATAACAGAAGAGGTAAAGAAACAATTTGACACTGGTCTTTTGGCTGTCGCTCGGTACCCAGAATGGGTTGCCAACATTGTACCAGTCCCTAAGAAAGATGGGAAGGTACGAATGTGTGTGGATTATCGGGACTTGAATCGAGCCAATCCCAAAGACAATTTTCCTTTGCCACACATCGATATCCTCGTGGACAATACGACCAATTTCGCTTTGTTTTCCTTCATGGATGGGTTCTCCGGTTACAATTAGATAAAAATGGCGCCGGAGGATATGGAAAAGACTACGTTCGTCACCTTGTGGGGAACATTCTGTTACAAGGTAATGTCCTTTGGACTCAAAAATGTCGGGGCAACTTATCAATGGGCTATGGTAGCTTTGTTCCACGATATAATGCACCAAGAGATCGAGGTCTATGTGGACGACATAATTGCCAAATCTAAGACCGAGGAGGAACACCTTGTCAACCTGCGGAAGTTGTTCGAAAGGCTTAGGAAGTATCAAATGAGGTTAAACCCCGCTAAGTGCACTTTCGGGGTCAAATCAGGGAAATTGCTAGGTTTCATCGTAAGCCAGAAAGGGATAGAGGTGGACCCCGAAAAGGTGAAGGCCATCCTTGAGATGCCGGAACCCCGTACCGAGAGGCAAGTCTGAGGTTTCCTGGGACGTTTGAATTATATTGTCAAATTCATATCATAGCTCACTGCTATTTGTGAGTCGTTGTTCAAACTCTTACGCAAAAACCAATCCATTCGCTGGAACGAGGATTGTCAAAAGGCGTTTGGAAGGATCAAACAGTGTCTCATGAACCCTCTTGTGCTTATGCCACCGGTACCCGGAAGGCCTCTCATCTTGTATATGACGATTTTGGATGAGTTGATGGGGTGTATGCTGGGGCAACATGACGAGTCCGGGAAGAGAGAGCGGGTTGTCTACTACTTGAGTAAGAAGTTCACAGCCTGTGAAATGAATTACTCCCTGCTCGAAAGAAAGTGTTGTGCTTTAGTCTGGGCGTCCCACCGTCTAAGACAATACATGCTGAGCCATACCACCTGGTTAATATCCAAGATGGACCCGGTTAAGTACATATTCGAAAAGCCTACTCTCACAGGACGGATCGCCAGGTGGCAAGTCCTTCTATCCCAGTTTGATATAGTTTACGTCACCCAAAAGGCGATAAAGGGAAGCGCCTTAGCAGATTATTTGGCTCAGCAGCCTCTCAACGACTATCAGCCCATGCATCCCGAATTCCCAGATGAGGACATCATGGCCTTGTTTGAAGAGAAACTAGACGAGGACCGGGACAAATGGACCGTACGGTTTGACGGAGCGTCAAATGTTCTAGGCCATGGCATTGGAGCAGTATTGGTCTCTCCAAACAACCAATGTATACCTTTCACAGCTAGGCTGGGGTTTGACTGCACCAACCATATGGCTGAGTATGAAGCGTGTGTCCTGGCCGTCCAGGCAACAATTGACTCTGACGTCAAACTACTCAAAGTATACGGAGACTCAGCACTGGTGATTCACCAGTTGAGAGGGGAATGGGAAACTTGAGACCCCAAGCTGATACCCTACAAAACCTATATCAAGGAGTTGGCTTATTCCTTTGATGAGATCTCCTTCCATCACGTTCCCCAGGAGGAAAATCAAATGGCGGATGCACTTGCTACATTAGCATCCATGTTCCAGCTAACACCGCACGGGGACCTACCATACATTGAATTCTGGTGTCGTGGCAGGCCCGCGCATTGTTGTCAGGTAGAAGTGGAACGGGACGGTAGGCCTTGGTATTTCGATATCAAGCGATTCGTTGAAAGCAAAGAATACCCACCGGGGGCTTCCGACAATGATAAAAAAGACATTGAGGAGATTGGCGGCCGATTTCTTCATGAGCGGGAGCATACTATATAAAAGAAACCATGACATTACTCTCCTGCGATGCGTGGATGCCAAAGAGGCGAACCACATGATCAAGGAAGTCCACAAGGGTTTGTTTGGAACGCACGCCAATGGGCATGCTATGGCCAGGAAGATCCTGAGAGCAGGTTATTACTGGCTCACCATGGAAAGTGATTGTTGCATCCATGTAAGGAAATGCCATAAATGTCAAGCGTTCGCGGACAATGTCAATGCTCCGCCTCATCCCCTGAACGTCATGTCCGCCCCTTGGCCTTTTTCCATGTGGGGGATAGACATCATAGGGGCCATCGAACCCAAGGCTTCAAACGGTCATCGCTTCATTCTCGTGGCAATAGATTATTTCATCAAATAGGTCGAAGCAGCTTCCTACACCAATATCATGAGGAGTGTAGTGGTCAGATTCATAAAGAGGGAGCTGATTTGTCGGTACAGACTCCCTAGGAAGATCATTACTGATAATGGCACCAATCTGAATAACAAGTTGATGCAGGAGATGTGCGCGGATTTCAAAATCCAGCATCACAATTCCACACCCTACCGACCAAAGATGAACGGAGCCGTGGAAGCAGCCAACAAGAATATTAAGAAAATTATTCAGAAGATGACAGTGTCATACAAAGATTGGCATGAGATGTTGCCTTTTGCCCTGCATGGATACCGAACTTCGGTACGAACTTCTACTAGGGCAACGCCGTATTTATTGGTTTATGTAACGGAAGCGGTACTCCCATTTGAAGTAGAGATCCCTTCCCAGAGGATACTAGCAGAATCAGGCTTAGAAGAATCGGAGTGGGCTCAAACACACTACGACCAACTCAATCTTATCGAAGGTAAGCGCTTGATGGCCATGAGCCATGGGCGCCTGTACCAACGAAGAATGAAGAACGCATTCGACAAGAAGGTGCGCTTGCGCAAGTTCCATGAGGGGGACCTTGTGCTGAAAAAGATGCCCCACGCTGTTAAAGATAGTCGAGGGAAGTGGGCCCCGAACTACGAAGGACCTTTCGTGGTGAAAAAGGCTTTTTCCGGAGGGGCCCTGGTGCTTACCAACATGGATGGTGAGGAGCTACCTTTACCCATGAATTCTGATGTTGTCAAGCGATACTACGCTTAGAATCTGGGGCAATTAAAGATGTCGCTGCATGTTAGACGTATGTAGGTAGTGTGCGCCCTCATCCACACAACCTTTTCAGAGAGAAAAAAGAAAGAAGAGAGAGGAAATGAACAAATAATAAATAACTTAAAAAAGAAAAAGAGAAAAAAGAAAGAAGAAAGAGGAAATGAGCAAATGATAAATAACTTAAAAAAGAAAAAAAGAGGAAAAGGAAAAGAGAGCAAGTAAGAAAAGAAAAAAAAGGAAGAAAAAAAGAAAATAAATAAAAATAAAAAGTTGTCTAGCTAAAAAACAACATGCTTGTGAAAAGAGATAACTTCCAACTTTTCTTTGAAAGAATTCACTGATCATAACCAGTTTTTGAAAAGAAAAAAAAATGTGTATACACCTGAAGGGTAAATGCTGTGAAAGTTTTTTCAAACACCCAAAATAGGCTTGGATGAATGCACAAATTGATAAAAGAACATATTTTGGAAACACTGGGTTGACTAAAGTAGAGAGAATGAATTATGAGCCCTAGCATCACATGACCAAAAAATTTTCGACACTTGAGTGTCCACATAGGTACATGCACGACTAGTTTTGCATAAAATTTCCAAATCATCATTGTTGCATTTGTGTCATGGAAATAATGTGGGACATCCCCTTTTATCCTTGAACCGAACCAAACCCTGGCATATATCATGTCCAGCCATGCTACAAGCCTTGAGCCAAAATCCCAATTTACCATAAACCTTGACCCAGGGTGAGAATGTCAATCCTTGCCCTCAGAAGAAAACAAAAAAAGAAAGGAAATTCCCAATCAAAAGAGTGGGAGAAAACAAAAAGAGAAAATTCCCAATCGAAGAGTGGGAGAAAGCTAAAAAAGGAAAGAAAATTCCCGATCAAAGATCGGAAGAAAACAGAAGAAATATATAGAAAGGTCTTTAGACCAGACGACATCTGAACAAATACAGAGTTATTACCAAGTAAGCACAAAACGAAAGGAAACCATGACCTAAAGTGGTCCTCTCACTTTGATTGCCAACCAAAATCCTGTGCGTCGGTGACTTGTTCGCCTCACACTAAACCAAAACAGAAAAGGAAAAGGCCAAGAACACTCAAATCCAAAGTTCCCACCAAAAAAACACCATTCCCAAGAAAAAGTCCTATTGATCCATGATCACGCATGTAATCTTTGATTTGATAGGAAATAATTTGCAAAATCAAGTCATGGCATATCTATGGTTCGGAATTAGGATGAAACACTTACCTGTGTGAGATTGATACACTTTGAGTGATTTTCTTCAATTGTTGAACCCAGTGTTTCCTCTAAATGGTAATTTAGAAACAAAATGCTAACATCCAAAATCTCATTTATGGTTATGAGAAGATTTCATCAGCATACTCCCCTTCCCTGGTAGACACATTGCTTTTCATCCGAAAAGCATATGTTGCTCTGATTAGTTGGAAGTTTTGTCTCTTTACTAAAGCATGTTCTCTTTTTGGTGAAGAAAACACCGAGACTATTTTTAGACTCACAAGTTATCCAGAACTACGTAGGTCTGAGTTCCTCATTGAGGCACCCCACAATCTTTGTCATGCTGACCCTGGAGTCATATGACAGGCGGAAATACCCAAGCGGTTATCCGTATAAACTTTTCTTTTGCTATCTCTAAGACACAAAGCATGATAGCACGCAGAGACTAACGTCGTCTTCTGCGCCTTTTGTCATCCAGAGGCGGCGGGCTCGATAACATGCGGGAACCATTTGGTCCCGCACTTTTTAACTTTCTTTTGCTATCTCTAAGACTCAAAGCATGATAGCACGCAAAGACTAACGTCGTCTTCTGCACCTTTTGTCATCCAGAGGTGGCGGGCCCGATGACGTGCGGGAACCATTTGGTCCTGCACTTTTTAACTTTCTTTTGCTATCTCTAAGACTCAAAGCATGATAGCACACAGAGACTAACGTCGTCTTCTGCGCCTTTTGTCATCCAGAGGCGGCGGGCCCGATGACATGCGGGAACCATTGGTCCCGCACTTTTTAACATTCTTTTGCTATCTCTAAGACTCAAAGCATGATAGCACGCAGAGACTAACGTCATCTTCTGCGCCTTTTGTCATCCAGAGGCAGCATGCCCGATGACATGCGGAAACCATTTGGTCCCGCACTTTTAAGCTTTCTTTTGTTATCTCTAAGACTCAAAGCATGATAGCACGCAGAGACTAACATCGTCTTCTACGCCTTTTGTCATCCAGAGGCGGCGTGCCCGATGACATGCGGGAACCATTTGGTCCCGCACTTTTAAACTTTCTTTTGCTATCTCTAAGACTCAAAGCATGATAGCACGCAGAGACTAACATCGTCTTCTGTGCCTTTTGTCATCCAGAGGCGGCGGGCCCGATGACATGCGGAGACCAATTACGGTCATCCGCACGCTCGATGAGTGATAAATGCATAGAGACTAACAACAAATCTTGCTCCCTTTGTCATTCAAGAGCAGCAAATTGAGTGATAAAAGCGCAAAGAAAAATTATGGTCATTCTACGCCCTTTGTCATTCAGGACTAGCGAGTTGAGTGATTAATTCGTAGAGACAAATTATGGTCATTATGCGCCCTTTGTCATTCAGATTTCGCAAGTCGAGTGATAAACGCGCAGAGACAAATTATGGTCATTCTATGGCCTTTGTCATTCAGGGACAGTAAGTCGAGAGGTGGGCAGAGACAAATTATGGTCATTCCGTACACCTTTTCGCCATCCAGAGGCGATCGTGTCCGATGGCACGCAGAGACAAATTATGGTCATTCTGCGACTTGCCGCCCAGGGTCGATCGCGTCCAAAGCCAAGCAGAGACAAATTATGGTCATTTTGTGCCTTGTGTAAACCAGGAGGAACGAATTCAACAGTATCAGGATGCGACCTAATTTCGTCCGGGGACCATCCATTATTGGGATGCGACCCTTGTTTGACCACTTCGAGGTACTTGGCACCCATCGTTAGGCAATTCGTGAAGTTCTGAGACATGTCGAAAGTCAAAAGAAAGCATTGTAGCACAATCCGTGAAGTTTCCTGAAATGCCGAAAATTAAAAGGAAGTGTTAGTGCGCAATCCGTAAAGTTTCGTAACATTCCGGAAGGCAAAAAAGGGATGATTACGTAATCCATAAGGTACCGTAACATTACGGAAGGAAAACAAGTATCATTACGTAATTCGTAAGTTTTCGTAACGTTATGAAAAAAGAATCAGCAAAAAAAAGGCAATGGGGTGTATTTAGTAAAAAGGGGGTGCAAATAGCAACCAAGCCCATTTGGGCCTTCCAGGAAGTTCTACCGCCTTCTGGAGGAAGCAACCTAGCTCGCCTGAGCAAGCTGGGTGGCAAGCTTCTCCTTCATTTTCCTATAAATAGGGGAAGGAGGGAAGAACAAAAATGTTCAACCCTCCTGGTATCTGAGATTCACTTAAAATTACTCAAAAAAATTATTTTCGTGAAGAAAATCCAAGCCGAGGCGTTTCCGTAACGCTTCCGTGACATTTCCGTGGGTGATTTTGCGAAGATTTACAACCGTTCTTCGTCGTTCGTCGTTCGTCTTTCGTCGTTCGTCGTTCGTTCTTCGTCGTTCTTCAGTCTTCAACAGGTAAGTTCCCGAAATCGAACTTTTCGATTCATTGTATGTACCCTTAGTGGTCCTCATTTGTTTCGCGTGCTTTTATTTTCATTTCATTTACTTTTCGTACCCCCTTTTGACGTGCTTTAGTCATTTATTTAAGTCATTTTCTCGCCTAATCAAAAATAAAATAAATTTCCACCGATCATTCGTATTGTAACATCCTTTAATTTCTGTTAAAATGAATTCCGACCGTTCGGTCATGCTGTGACCACGTTTAAAACCAAAAAGAGGCAAAATAATAATATAATAATCAAAAATATCTTTTTGTAAAATAAATCAAAAAAATCAATTGGACATTTTCTTTGGGATTTCCCTTTCTTAAATCGAATCGACTAATAACCAAAGCGAAACTAAGGCTAAAATCAATTCATAAACCAAACTTTTTGTCATCGCCTAAAAAAGCCATTTTCAAAGGTCCAACGCCTTGAAATGGTCTTTTCCTCTTTTATTGGTTAAGTGTAGATTTCTAAAGGCCTAAAATCAATATGTAACTTTATTACCTCTTTCAAAAATAAAGAAATCATTCATGGTCCAATGCCTTAATGTTTTCTCTCTTTTCAAAAGAATCAAAAGATTGTTTAATGGTCCAACGCCTTAAATGACCTTTCATTCAATAAAAACATATCTTGCAAAAAAGGATAAAAAAATAACTTAACCAAACGCTTTGTTCACAAAGAACTACGTAGGTCTGATTTCCTTATCACAATTGAGGAATACGTAGGAGCAAGGGAAACACCCTCGTCGACCACAAAAAGATAAAAATATAAAAAAGCATAAAAAGACATAAGAATGTAAAAAAGGGGAAATAATATAAATTGAAGTCACATTTGCACATTGGATTAAAGGCTGTTAGCTTTTATGACGGACGTGTGGGGTGCTAATACCTTCCCCGTGCATAAATACAACTCCTGAACCTTTCACTTAAAGTTCGTAGATCACGTCTTTGCTGATTTTTGTGACGTTTTCCTCAAATAAACGTTGGTGGCGACTCCGTGCGTATTCCTTTCTTGGAACACGCACCCGTGAGTCTCGCGTCGCCCTCTCGCCAAAGAGTAGGTTGCGACACCCTGCAATCTGTACACATTTTCCATGTACCATCCTTTTTGGGCACCAACAACACCGGCACAGCACATGGGCTTAGGCTCTCTTGGACCCAACCCTTCTCCAATAATTCTTTAACCTGAGAATCTATCTCCTTAGTCTCCTGAGGGTTATTCGTATAGGCTGGCCTATTAGGAAGGCTTGCTCCTGGGACTAAATCTATTTGGTGTTCTATTCCCCTTAAAGGAGGTAACCCAGGGGGTATCTCTTTGGGAAATATATCACCAAATTCATGTAAGAGTTCTTGGACCTTTGGGGGTAAGGTCTCAAATGTAGGAATTATGGCAATGCTAAGGGATGTTTCTCTTGATAGGAGAAGGTAGAAAGATTGTTTAAGAAGGAGTTCTCTTTTAATATCACCTTTTGTTGCAAAATGATTTTCCTTCTTGTCATACCCTAATTTCGTCCGGGGACTGTTGCTTGATGGCATGCAACCTTTGATTGACCGCTTCGAAATACTTAGAACCCTTTGTTGCACAATATGTGAAGTCCCGAGATGCGCAAGAAATCAAAAGAAAGCATGGTTACGCGATCCGTGAAATTCCGTAATGTGGCGGAAACCAAAAGGAAGTATTGTTACGCAATCCATGAGTATTCGTAACTTCTTCGAAAGCTAAAAAAGAGTAAATACATGATCCGTAAGGTTCCGTAACCTTACGGAAAGAAAATAAGTATCGTTACAAAATTCATAAAGTTTCGTAATGTTACGGAAAAAGAATCACCAAAAAAAGGAAAGGGGTGTATTTAGTAAAATGGGGGGTGCAAATAGTAATTTCGATTCTGGGCCCTTCTAGAGTTTTCTGGGCAAGCTAGGTGGCAACCACCTCCCCCGTTTTGTTAAAAAATGGGCTTCCGGGACACCCGTAATGCTTCCGTAAAATTCCCATAACCCTGAATAAGCATATTTCACTTAATATGGGTGAGAAGGAAGAGAAAAAAGAAGAAAATCAAGTCCTATAGGCTTCCGTAACGCTTCCGTAACCTTTCCGTAAATTACGAAAGAAGCGGGGTGAACTTCTAAAAAATAAGGGGGTGCAAATAGCAATTTTGAAATTGGGCCTTCCAGAGTATTTTCGAAGCTGGATTGTTTCTGGAGGAAGCAACCCAGCTCGCCTCCTCCCCCTTTTTCCTATAAATAGGCTAAAGGGGGCTGTTGTGAGGGTCCCGGATCCCCCTGGTGATGTATTTCAGCTGTTTTGGGTGAAAAAATTGTTTCCGTGAAGAAAATCCAAGCCGAGGTGCTTCCATAACGCTTCCGAGATGTTTCCGTAAGCAAATCCGTGAAGGTTTTCCTCCGTTATTCACCGTTCTTCATCCGTTCTTCGTTCTTCAACGGGTAAGTTTCCAAATCGAGCTTTTCAATTCATTCTATGTACCCGTGGTGGTCCCCATTTGTTTTGTGTACTTTTATTCTCATTTCATTTACTTTTTGTACCCCCTTTTAACGTGCTTCAGTCATTTATTTAAGTCATTTCTCGCCTAATCAAAAATAAAATAAATTTTCACCGATCATTTGATTTGTAATATCCGTTAATTTCAGTTAAAATGAATTTCGACCGTTTGGTCGTGCTGTCATACCCTAATTTCGTCCGGGGACCTTTGCTTGATGACATGCGACCATTCTTTGGTCCTCGTGAGGTGCTTGGCACCCATCATTAGGCGATTTGTGAAATTCCAGGACATGCCGGAAAACCAAAAAAATATTGATGCACAATCCGTAAGTTTCCGTGACACACCGGAAATCAAAAGGAAGCATCGTTGCATAATTAAGTGAGGTTCCGTAACATTCCGTAAGTCAAAAAGGGGATGATTATGTAATCCGCAAGGTTCCGTAACATTACGGAAAGAAAACAAGTATCGTTACGAAATTCGTAAGTTTCCGTAACTTTACGAAAAAAGAATCACCAAAAAACAGCAGAGGGAGGTGTACTTAGTAAAAATGGGGGTGCAAATAGCACCCAGGCCCATTTGGGCCCTCCAGAAGATTCCTCCAGAAGGCGGTTGCTTCTGGAGGAAGCAACCCTGCTCGCCTGGGCGAGCTGGGCGGCAACCACCTCCCCTATTTTGCTATAAATAGGGGAGGAAATGAAGAAGAAAAGGATCCCAGCCCCTTAGGCACTTCTCTCTCTTTCGAATTTGCTTGGAAAAATCGTTTCCGTGAAGAAAATCTAAGCCGAGGCGCTTGCGAAACGTTTCCGTAACGTTTTCCGTGAGGAATCTCGCAAAGGTTTGAACCGTTCTTCGACGTTCTTCATTCGATCTTCATCGTTCTTCGATCTTCAACGGGTAAGTGCCTCGAACCAAGCTTTTCGATTCATTCTATGTACCCGTAGTGGACCACATTGTGTTTCGTGCATTTTTATTCTCGTTTTGTTTACTTTTTATACCCCCTGTTGACGTGCTTAAGCCATTTTACTTAAGTCATTTCTCGCTTAACTTAAAAATAAAATCAATTTCCACCGAACGTTTGAATTGTATTATCCGTTAACTTCGGTTAAAATGAATTCCGACCGTTCGGTCGTGCCGTAACCACGTTGGAAATCAAAAAGAGGTAAAAAAATAATATAATAATCAAAAAATATCTTTTTAGTAAAATAAAGCGGAAAATCAATCGGACGTTTTCTCTTTGGGATTTCTCATTCTTAATCGAATTGATTAATAACTAAGGTGAAACTAAGGCTAAAATCAACTCGCCTAGTCAAGCTCGTCCACAAAAATAGGCTTTTGAAGTTTGTCATTTCAATTTCTCACTAAGTAAAATGGATCATTTTTAAGGTCCAACGCCTTAAAATGATCACCACTTAAGTAAAAAAAGGCATCACTTGATAAAAAAGAACTACGTAGGTCTGAGTTCCTCATTGAGGATACGTAGGAGCAAAAGCCCCGCTTTTGTCGACCACCCCAAGAGATCGTTAATGGTCCAATGCCTTAACGTTTCTCTCCTTTCAAAAACAAGAGATCGTTAATGGTCCAACGCCTTAACGTTTCTCCCCTTTCAAAATCAAAAGACCGTTTAAATGGTTCAACACCTTAAATGACCTTTTGTTCAATAAAAACATATTTTGCAAAAAAAGACAAAAACAACTTAACCAAACACTTTGTTCCGAAAGAACTACGTAGGTCTGATTTTCTCATCCCAAATTGAGGAATACGTAGGAGCAAAGGGAAACACCCTTGTCGACCACAAAAAAGGAAAAAATATAAAAAGGGTATAAAAGATATAAGAACATAAAAGGGAACATAAAAATCAAAGTCATGTTTGCACATTCGATTAAAGGCTGCCGTCCCTTGGGACGGGCGTGTGGGGTGCTAATACCTTCCCCGTGCGTAAATACAACTCCCGAACCTTTCACTAAAAAGTTCGTAGATCTCGTCTTTTCCGGTTTTTCCGACGTTTTCCTCAAATAAACGTTGGTGGCGACTCCGCGCGTATTCCTTTCGTGGAACACGCATCCCGCGAGTCACGCGTCGCCCTCCCGCCAAAGGGTAGGTTGCGACAGTTGGCGACTCCACTGGGGAGTGTTTTTTAGAGAGTTAGGCCATTTAATCTTGTGCAATGTTTTATCATGACTTTCTCCTTTGTTGGTTTCCCTTTACTTGTTTTATGTTCTTGTGTATATAAACTATTTGACTAATAACTAAAGTGAAACTAAGGCTAAAATCAACCCGCCAAGTCAAGCTCGTCCACAAAAATAAATAAAAAAGGATTTTAAGATTCAATACCTCAGTTTTTCTTACCAAGTAAAAAATATCATTTTTAAGGTCCAACGCCTTAAAATAATCACCTTCCAAGTAAAAAGAATCGTTTGATTCACCCTTAAGAAAGAACTAAGTAGGTCTGATTTCCTCTTCGATGGAGGGTACATAGGAGCAAAAGCCTCGCTTTTGTCGACCTCAAAAAATAAAAAGAAATAAAAGTTAAGGTAACACAATTTCCACAATTCTAAAAAATAGGTTGTTGTCCTTTGAGACAAACGTGAGAGGTGCTAATACCTTCCTCAAACGTAAATACAACTCCCGAACTTAGAATTTTCATTTTGACCGGTTTCCTTCGGTTTTTCCGACGTTTTCCACGAATAAACGTTGGTGGCGACTCCGCGCATCTTTCCTCCTTTAGAGAGCGCACCCGTGAGCCTCGCCTCGCTCGCCCGCAAAAGGGCATGTTGCGACAGTTGGCGACTCCACTGGGGACTTTTTGTGAGTTAGGCCTATTTTAAGGAATTGTGGAATTGTGAAACTTTGTGTGTGCATTTGTCGAACTGTGTAAAATGTAAATAATTGTTGTCTATTTCACATTCTTTATACTGCATTCTAAGCACCCACGGGTTTGAGTGATAAAGGGGCCCTATACCGGGTTCATGGGAATTTAAGGAGTGGAGGTGAATCTATGATCATGCTAGGTCTCTGACTTGCTTGATAATAGTGAAACCTCATCTAGAGCTTTCTCTCTTTATAATATGTTGTCGCTGGTATTCCATACCGCCACAATATTAGTTGCATGTGTTAGGTACCATGAGCCAACCATGTTGGGATCATAAACCCATTTCACTTAAAAACAAAATGATTGAACATGGTACCTAATGCATGGTTAACTAAGAAAAGATGTTTCTTCAGGCATCTTAAATTCATAATTACATTTTCCATGCATAGCATGTGTATTCCCGAGTCTTTCATCTCTATGGAATGTTGTTGAAGTATTGGCGATCAAATTGTCATTCTTTGGATTATGGGGTTGAACCAAGCTCATGCTTTTACGAAAAGGTTCATCAAGTCAAGTTGAAGCATGGAAGTAACCATCTTGCAAAAATTGGGATCGAGTTACATCGCTGCTTTATCTACTGCCAAACACATTTAGGACTGTTGATGTCCTTGTTACTTCCAGTTTCACCTTGACAAAGATGTCATGCACCATGTTGAAAATCTAAATTGATTCAACCCCATGTCCTGCGTAAAAATTCGCAATACTTCAACTATGCATCATTCGCATACATCCATGTTTTTCATTGGTTGCATTGCTCATTGCATTCTTTCCTTGAAAAAAAGAAAAAAAAACGAACTTAATCATTGTTATAAAGAAAAAAAAACATGCTTTACGACGCCCTTACCGAACCTGTGCTAGAGCAAGAGTAATGGGTGAAGTAAGCTAGAGTAATGGGTGAAGAAAAGGAGGTATAAGAGCAGATGAAGACCGACATGAAGGCCATGAAAGAGCAAATGGCCCCGATCATGGAGGCCATGATGAGCATGAGGAAGATAATGGAAGCCAATGCAGTTGCAATTGCCGCTACCAGCACTGTTGCTAAGGTGAACCCGATGCCCCCATCTGGCCTCAACCAAATGAATCATCCAACCTTAGATATGGTAGGCAAAGATTTGGGAAGTAGGGACGGCCCCCATGATGTGCAAAATCAAAACAAGCACGCCTTCCCGCCATATGGCCTGCCTCCCAACTAGACACCACCCAATGTGGCGTACACTCCCAATGAGGATATCAATAACTCCACTCCTATACCCATTGAGAGCCAACAACCCCAAACTGATCATGCACATGTCTCTTAAAACCGTGGGGGAGACACGTGAAATTCCCCACCACAATCTAGCCGACTTCGAGCCTTGCCTCGAATATGCCACTGAAGGGCAAGCAGTTGGTGGTATACCCCTACAAAACTCTTTGGAGGGCCCTCAGTATCACCCACAAGCACACCCCTCACATTCCACAGTGAGTAAAAACCCTCATACTATGGCAGAAATGGGAAAGTTGGATCATCTAGAGGAAAGGCTCAGGGCCATTGAAGGAGGTGAAGATTATGCCTTTGCTAACCTAGAAGATTTGTTCCTAGTACCCAATATCATCACCCCTCCCAAGTTCAAGGTGCTGGACTTTGACAAGTACAAGGGGACTACTTGCCCCAAGAACCATCTAAAGATGTATTATCGGAAGATGGGGGCATACGCAAAAGATGAGGAATTGCTGATACATTCTTTCCAAGAAAGTCTTACTGGGGTAGCTGTTACCTGGTACACTAACTTGGAACCTTCCCGAGTCCATTCTTGGAAGGACCTAGTGGTTGCCTTCGTTAGGCAGTGTCAGTATAATGTCTTCGGATAGGATGCAACTACAGAACATGTGCAAAAAGGGGGCACGGATCTTTCAAAAGAATACGCCCAAAGGTGGAGAGACCTGGCAGCTCAAGTGGCACCTCAATGACGGAGAAAAAAATGATGACAATGATAGTAGACACATTACTAGTATTCTACTATGAAAAGATGGTGGGCTACTCACCTTCAAGCTTTGATGATATGTTCTTCACCGACGAAAGAATCAAAATGGGTCTAAAAAGAGGCAAATCTGATCATCATGCTTTGATAAATGCAAAAACAAGAAAACTAGGGCAAATGAAGAGGGTGAGAATGAGGGAGAAGCCTATGCTGTGACAGCCATTCCTATATAGCCAAGTTTCCCACCAACCCAACAATGTCATTACTTAGCCAATAACAAACCTTCTCCTTACCCACCGCCCAGTTATCCACAAAGGCAATCCCTAAATCAACCACAAAGTCTGTCTACCGCATTTCCAATGACGAACACCACCTTTAGCACAAACCAAAAACACCAACCAAGAAATGAATTTTGCAGCGAGAAAGCCTGTAGAATTCACCCCAATTCCAGTGTCCTATGCTGACTTGCTCTCATATCTACTTGATAATTCAATGGTAGCCATAACCCTAGCCAAGGTTCATCAACCTCCATTTCTCCGAGAATACGACTCGAACACAATGTGTGCTTGTCACGGAGAAGCCCCGGGGCATTCCATTGAGCATTGTAGGGCTCTGAAGCGTAAGGTGCAAGGTCTAATTGATGCAGGCTGGCTGAAATTTGAGGAGAATCACGTGTAAATCCTAACATTGGCAAAAGATGCCACACATGGGGCAATTTTGAAAGCTGTTGTTAGATGTCTCTAATGACTCATCAGGATTTTCAAGTTTGTACCATTATTGTAAACCACAATTACAATGTTAAATGAAATGGATTAAGTTGATATCATTGTCCCTCGTCCTCTCACAAACGCATCTTTGCTTATTCAACTTTCACCGGAATGTGGGTGCAAGCCATTGGTCAGTTTGCTCAAGCGACCTATGCTCCTGAGTTTGGGACTTCCAAGACCGTTCAATCAGAGATTACTCGTCTTGCACATTGGTGGGGGTGCCGTAAAACAATGAGTAAAGTTCAAAACAAATAAGTTTCAAAATAAAAATAAAAAAAGGAGTTCAAAAAGAAAAGAAAAAAGAAAAAAAAAACATTTGATTGACTGTGTTTTCAAGACGTTCATATGACCTCATTTCGGAAAATTTGTCTTTTTAGAGAGAAGTGAGTTATCAAGAATAGGATGTTGGACAAATGGCCTCAGTTACCTTAAGAAAAAGGGGGGTTGAATTAAGATATGAAGACTATTCCCCAATTAAACTTTCACTCTCTCTTTTCGGATTAACAATGCACCCTTAAACATGAATTACTCAAAAGACAATTCAAAATAAACTTCTTTAAAGCAAAAGATAAATAGCAATAAATAAAAGAAGTTTAAGGGAAGAGAGGAATGCAAACTTGATTTATACTGGTTTGGCCACTTCCCGTGCCTACATCCAGTCCTCAAGCAACCCACTTGAGATTTTCCACTCTCTTTGTAAAACTTCTTTTACAAAGTCTGAACCACACAGGGACAACCCTTCCCTTGTGTTCAGGAATCCTCTACAACAAGAGACCCACAGTCTCTTAATCCCTTTTCAGAAATAAGAAGAAGAGAAGAAGAGATCTCTCTTAAAAGAGATAGATTGTGCAATGAAGATCAATCAAAATTCCTTATTGAATATGCAAGTGGTTGACCAAGGAATCTTTTTGAGAGGATAAGACAGTTCAGTTCAGAAAAACTCTTAATCTTTTGAGAGGATAAAACTTTTTGGGCAATGAAAACTCTTTTTAAATTCGTGTTTCCAAGTCACATATAAATAGACCTTTGATGGCCATTCATAAACCATTTGAATAGATGTGACTCTTGGAAATTATATTCTGAAAATCCCCTCTGGTAATCAATTACAAGACTTGTGTAATCGATTACAGGTTTTAAAAATTTGAATAAACTACTGGTAATCAATTACCATCCATGTGTAATCAATTACACGTTATAAATTTTGAATTCAAATTTTTAGTGACTGTGATAAACATTTTCAGCTGCTGGTAATCGATTACCAGAGAGCAAATCTCAATTTGAAATGATAGAATTCTTTGGTCAAACCTTTTGTTTTTTCAATTTGGAAACTTCTTCCTAAAGATTCTAGAGATCAACTTGATCATATATCTTGATTTTCTTGGGTTCTTGTCTTGAATAAAACTTAGAAGCACTTGATCCTTTAGCATCATCAAGACATCAAAACATCTTGCTTCTACATAGGAGTCATTTGACTTAATCCATCAACTGAAAAATCCTTCAACTATTTCTCGTCCTTGGAAATTTCTTTTTGCAAGAATCAACTGCTTCTTTCATTCTTCCTCACTACGAGGTCGTGAAAACAAGACAACAATTGGTACCTCTAAGCCCTACACTGGGCAATGAAAGGCACCATGCAAAAACCTCAAGCGAACCTAGGGGCAGATTAGAAGTTCTAACCTAATAGGTTCCCAGCTACAAGGTCATGACGAAAGATAACAATTGGTACCTCAAAGCCTTACACTGGGGCAATGAGGGGCATCGTGCATAAGCCTCAAGTGAACATAGGGGCAGATCAAAAGTTCTCACCCGTTGATGTTTTTAAACAAGAAAAAAAAGGGGGGTGGGAGACAAACCCTGGAATTTCAATAGATTGATTAAACATCAAACGGCTCCATTGCCGTCACTCCAAAATGGTCAAGTGACTAAATCAAACAGAACATACACTCTGAGGGAGTTCCCGGAGAGATTTGTAAAAGATAGGATAAGGTTGCATGAATTATCACCTTTTTCAAAAGGACAGTCAATCTGTGTTTTCCAAAAAGATTAAATCCAAATCAAAATCACAAAATAGGGAAAGAATGTCATGAACATTGTACAACTTTCCATTGCATTGTATTGTTTCATATGAGGTCAGCGTTACCAAATTTCATAACAAAGGTTGCATGCGTCTGCATCCCTAAAAATCATGTTAACTGCATAGATTTCCTACATCTCGTGTCCAATCTTTTTGGATGATCGGTCCTCTTGATGAGTCGATCTCTTGCTTTCTCCTAAAGGTGGACCCTTGGGTACTAGTACCTATCACCTTTAGAGGACTATATGTCCTCGCCATCAGAGGACTGCACATCCTCACCTGCAAAGGGCTGCACGCCCTCGCCTTTAGAGGGCTACGCGTCCTCATTTTCAGTGTGCTCCATATCCACACCTTAAGAGAATATAAGGTCCTTTGCCCTTAGATTCTTAACCGAGACTTGCGCTCCCAGTTAAGGGCTAGTAGTTTCCTTTTATCAGTTCCTGGGCCACCCCCTGATATTGGAGGGCGACCAACTGTGCGAGCACATCCAGAGAGGGAGGCTATCACGCATCTACTATGCATATCGGGGCAAGATTTTACCCATGCCGCTGCAAAAAGACGAGTGTGGATCATGCGCACCAACATGACCACTCTTATGTGGATATGGATGACGTTGCTATTTAGCAACATTCTGCGCAGCGACCACAATGCCAATCTCCCCCTGCAGATGTATCAGTTGGTCTGTGCCGTCATGACATAGGTAAGTACGCACATGGCTCAATTGATTTCTGATGTCATCTATTGTTTGCAGGGATCGCGCCCACAAGACGCCCAGTGGACCCGAAGAAGTCCAACAGGGCCCTGGGGTTTCCAGCTCTGGTTACGAGCCTCTGTAGTCCTACAGGGTGCCCGTTCCCCCCGGCAAGGTCACATCATCATGACATAGGTAAGTACGCACATCGCTCAACTGATTTCTGATGTCATATATTGTTTGCAGGGATCGCGCCCGCAAGACACCCAGTGGACCCGAAGAAGTCCAACAGGGTCTTGGAGTTGCCAAGCTCTAATTACGGGCCTCTGTCAGTTCTATGGAGTGCTTGTCGCCCCCAGCAAGGTCATCTGGCCCCCTACTAATCGAGCTTTCATCAAGAAGTACTGCGTCCCTAGGCAGGCGCAGGGCGAAACACCACAGCAGCCTGGGGATGGCCGGCGCAAGCTCAGAAGGTAGTCATACCTCACAAACAAAATATATATATATGTATGTTTAGGTAGCAAGATACCTTGGATATGCATGTATATAGCAAAAATATCTCACAAAACATATATATTTATGTTTAGGTAGCAAGATACCTTGGACACGCATGTAGGTAGCAAAATACCTCATGAAAAAAAAAAGAGCAAAAAGAGCGAGCAAGAAAAGAAAAAGAAGGAAGAAAAAAAAAGAAAATAAAAACAATAAAAAATAAAAGTTGTCTAGCTAAAAAACAACATGCTTGTGAAAAAAAGATAATTTCCAACTTTTCTTTGAAAAATTCACTGATCATAACCAATTTTTGAAAAAATGTGTATAGACCTGAAGGGTGAGTGCTGTGAAAATTTTCCCGAACGCCCAAAATGGACTCGGATGAATGCATGAATTGATAAAAAAACATATTTTGGAAACACTAGGTTGACTTAAGTAGGGAAAATGAATCCTGAGCCCTAGTGTCACATGGCCATAAAAACTTGATGCTTGAGTGTCCACATGGGTGCATGCATGACTAGTTTTGCATAAAATTTCCTAATCATCATTGTTGCATGTGTATCATCCCCTTTATCCCCGAACCGCTGGCCAAACCCTGACATATATCATGACCAGTCGTTCTACAAGCCTTGAGCCAAAATCCCAACTTATCATAAACCTTGACCTAGGGTGAGAATGTCAATCCTTGCCCTCGGAAGAAAACAAAAAAAGAGAGAAAAGGAGAAAATTCCTTATCAAAAGAATCAGAAGAAAGCAAAAAGAGAAAATTCCCAATCAAAGAGGGGGAGAAAGCAAAAAAGAAAGAAAATTCCCCGATCAAAGATTGAGAGAAAGCAAAAAAAAAAAAGAAACAAAGTTCCCGATCAAAGATCGAAAGAAAATAGAAGAAATATGCAAAAAGGTCTTTGGACCAGACAATATCTGAACAATACAAAATTGTCACCAAGTAAACAAGAAAAAAGGAAACCACGACCTAAAGTGGTCCTCTCCCTTTGATTGCCAACCAAAATCCTGTGCGCTAGCGACTTTCTCGCCCCGCACTAAACAAAAACAGAAAAGGAAAAGGCAAAAACACTTAAAGCCAAGTTCCCCACCTAAAAACCATTCCCGAAAAAAGTCCTATTGATCCATGATCACGCATGTAATCTTTGATTTGATAGGAAATGAATTGCAAAATCAAGTCATGACATATCTATGGTTCGGAATTAGGATAAAACACTTACCTGTTTGAGATTGATACACTTTGAGTGATTTTCTCCTATCTTTGTTGGACCCAGTGTTTCCTCTAAATGGTCGTTTAGAAACGAAATGCTAACATCCAAAATCTCATTTATGGTTATGAGAAAATTTCATCAGCATACTCTCCTTCCCCGATAGACGCATCATTTTTCATCAAAAAAAAAAGAGAGCATATGTTGCTCTGATCAGTTGGAAGTTTTGTCTCTTTACTAAAGCATGTTCGCATTTTAGTGAAGAAAACACAGAGACTATTTTTAGTCTCACAGTTATCAAGAACTACGTAGGTCTGAGTTCCACATCACAAATTGAGGATACGTAGGAGCAAAAGCCCTGCTTTTGTCGACCACCCCACTTTTTGTTACCGTGACCCAAGAGTTCGGTGGCATGCGGAGCTACATGACCGTGGGATCCCCAGATTCATGTTCTTTTCATGTTTCACCCTTTATCATTTACATGTTATTTTATTTCTATGACTTGAGGGACTAATGTTTGTTTTTTGTTGTTGCGATTGTCATTTGTTTTGTGCATATATTTTGTTTGGACTATTGCGTTAGTGCTTACTTCGTTGTTGTCAATAGTGTTTGTTGAAATTCCGGAACCGTGTAGAGTTTTTCATTTAGGAATGTCCTCCTAAAAATAAAATGAACCAAAAATCCTGATAAAAAGAAAGAAGCATTGTGGATAAATGTCATGTTCATAAAGAAAAGAAAAAGGTTTTTGTTTATATATGTGTGTAAAAGGAAAGTGTGTATAAAAGGATTTCGTGTGTGTAAACAATGTGTGAAAAGAGATTCCTGTGTGTGTAAACGACGAGTGTATATAAAGAAACTTTTGTATAAACGACGGGTATCTGTGAGAAAAAAAACAACGAAAAAAAAAGAGAGATCTTTGAGCATGAATAGGGTTTGTATATAAACCGTGTTGACGTAAAGAGAAAGAGTTCTAATGCGTGTACAGAAAAAGTTTGTCATATATCAGAATGTAGGTGTACAAAGAAAATTTTTCCTCGTAGAGGGCCATGGGTGTATAGTTTTGTGAATATAAAAAATTCAAAAAGGAAAAAGAAAGAAAGACCTCGAAGGTCGACATGTTACAGTCGTAGGAAGCATAAATCATTCGTAAAGAGCAAACGTATCTTTTGGAAACAAGGGACTGACGCTAAGAGTTTATTTTCCTGAATGACCGAAATAAGAATGGATGGTTTCATTGAACCGATGAAAGAACATAATTTGAAACGTTGGGTCTGTTTGTGTAAATCCCCAACTGTAGTATCACAATGCCATAAACGGGATGCTTGAGTGCCCACTTAGTTGTGGCCATGACTAATTTTGCGCGTTATTTCCAAATCATCATGGTTGCGCGTGCCTTGTGGAATAATATGGAAGTTCGGCCCGAGACCGACACCTTGACACACGAATTTGTTTTGCCCCAGACATCAAGATCGGGCTCCCACGATAAAAGACCCCATTGAGACACAACCTTAGACTATTTTGAACCTTGGCCTATAAAAAGAATCCTCATCCTTTCCCCCGAAGCAAAGGACAACGAAATCTCCTCAAGGGAGAGCAAATAGAATGCTAAAACCCGATTTCCCAAAGAAAGAAATGAAGAAGAAGAGATGAAAAGAAAGAAAAGAAAAAAATGAAAATAAAGAAAAGGAAAAAATGAAAAGAAAGGAAAAGAAGGATTCCCGATCGAAGATCGGAAGGAAGTAAAAAGGAAATCGGAAGAAAACAGAATAACCCGATGTTTTTATGGTTTGGGATTAGGGTAAAACACTTGCATGTGTGAGTTTTTATACACTATGAGTGATTTATTCCCAGTTTCAGCTTAACCCGATGTTTCCCTGAATGTTCATTTAAAAGCTAAATGTTGACATCCTGCCCTTCATTTTCAGTTACAAGGAAGATTACCCTTGGCGTGAGTATATTGTTTCTCTAAGATATGGTGCTCTCGCGAATGATTTATTTTTCTCTGCAAAAAGCATGTTTGCCTTTTTAGGTGGAAAAAACCCAGTGGACCATTCGGTCCTGCCAACAAATCTTATTCGGAGCCCCATGAATTGATTGTCATTCATGCATCCTCCACCAATGAGTCTAGAGCCACGCGAAGTGATTGCCTAGCGCAATTCTCCATTCTCCACTTTTATTCAGAGCCCCATGAATTGAGTGTCGTTCATGCATCCTCCACCAATGAGTCTGGAGCCACGCGAAGTGATTGCCTAGCGCAATTCTCCATTCTCCACTTTTATTCGGAGCCCCATGAATTGAGTGTCGTTCATGCATCCTCCACCAATGAGTCTGGAGCCACGCGAAGTGATTGCCTAGCGCAATTCTCCATTCTCCACTTTTATTTAGAGCCCCATGAATTAATTTTCGTTCATGCATCCTCCACCAATGAGTCTGGAGCCACGCGAAGTGATTGCCTAGGGCAATTCTCCATTCTCCACTTTTATTCGGAGCCCCATGAATTGATTGTCGTTCATGCATCCTCCACCAATGAGTCTGGAGCCACGCGAAGTGATTGCCTAGTGCAATTCTCCATTCTCCACTTTTATTCGGAGCCCCATGAATTGATTGTCGTTCATGCATCCTCCACCAACGAGTTTGGAGCCCCGCGAATTGATTGCCTAGCGCTGTTCGCCAATTCTCCATTCTCCCCTTTTGTTCGGAGACCCATGAATTGATTGCCTAGCGTTGTTCATGTGTCCTCCACCGTCAAGTGCGGAGCCTTCGGTGACTGGGAAATGTGTTTTTTTTGTTATTTTCCCGATTGTTTCCTTCGCCAAACATGTGTATATATGTATATTATGTTGTTGTTGTTTTTGTTGTTGTTTGTATTTTGTTTTGTGTTGTGCAGAAAAAAGAAGTAGAGACGAGAGTCGTCATAGACTAATCACGGAAGGGGCAAAGACGGACGAAATCAGTGTTTTTATCTTTACTTTGCTCAATCCAGTTCGCCTGGGCGAGCTGGGCGGCAACCTCCTCCCCCTTTTTCCTATAAATAGGCTGAAAGGGGCTGTTGTGAGGGTCTTGGATCCCCCTGGTGATGTATTTCAGCTATTTTTGGTGAAAAAATTGTTTCCGTGAAGAAAATCCAAGCCGAGGTGCTTCTGTAACGCTTCCGAGATGTTTCCGTAAGCAAATCCGTGAAGGTTTTCCTCCGTTATTCACCGTTCTTCATCCGTTCTTCGTTCTTCAACGGGTAATTTTCCAAATCGAGCTTGTCAATTCATTCTATGTACCCGTGGTGGCCCCCATTTGTTTTGTGTACTTTTATTCTCGTTTCATTTACTTTCCGTACCCCCTTTTGACGTGTTTCAGTCATTTATTTAAGTCATTTCTCACCTAATCAAAAATAAAATAAATTTCCACCGATCATTTGATTTGTAATATCCGTTAATTTCAGTTAAAATGAATTTCGACCGTTCGATCGTGCCATAACCACGTTGGAAATAAAAAAAGAGGTAAAATAATAATATAATAATCAAAAAATACCTTTTAGTAAAATAAAGCGAAAAAAATCAATCGGACGTTTTCTCTTTGGGATTTCTCATTCTTAATTGAATTGACTAATAACTAAAGTGAAACTAAGGCTAAAATCAACCCGCCAAGTCAAGCTCGTCCACAAAAATAAATAAAAAAGGATTTGAAGATTCAATACCTCAGTTTTTCTTACCAAGTAAAAAATATCATTTTTAAGGTCCAACGCCTTAAAATGATCACCTTCCAAGTAAAAAGAATCGTTTGATTCACCCTTAAGAAAGAACTACGTAGGTCTGATTTCCTCTTCGATGGAGGGTACATAGGAGCAAAAGCCCCGCTTTTGTCGACCTCAAAAAATAAAAAGAAATAAAAGTTAAGGTAACACAATTTCCACAATTCTAAAAAATAGGTTGTTGTCCTTTGAGACAAACGTGAGAGGTGCTAATACCTTCCTCAAACGTAAATACAACTCCTGAACTTAGAATTTTCGTTTTGACCGGTTTCCTTCGGTTTTCCGATGTTTTCCACAAATAAACGTTGGTGGCGACTCTGCGCATCTTTCCTCCTTTGGAGAGCGCACCCGTGAGCCTCGCCTCGCTTGCCCGCAAAAGGGCATGTTGTGACACTTCTTAACAATCTTTTTGGAGGAATCCTTTTCCTCTTTTTCCTTCCCCTTGGCCTTTGAAGACAAGGCCTTACTATCCTTCTTTTTCTTTTGTTTTTCTATTTTTTCTTCTTCATCCCTCTTATCTTTCATAGTTAGTTGATCTTTGGCCATCTGTGAAGGTGTTTGAGGATGCAACACAAATTTAGTGCCAAGATTGGTGAGGGTAATCTCATTAGTTAGGCCATTGTAAATGATCTTCCTATCAAATTGCCACGACCTTCCTAAAAGAATATGTCCTGCCTCCATGGGAACTATATCACAATTAACTTCATCCTTATATGTCCCAATGGAGAAAGGTACCTTCACTTGTTGGTTAACTATCATTTCCCCTTGCTCATTGAGCCATTGAAGTTTATAAGGTTTTTGGTAGGGAATGATAGTGAGGTTCAACTTGGAAACTAATCTTGTGCTACAACAATTGCAACAAGATCCGCTATCCACAGTGAAAGAACAAGTTTTATCTAAAATTTTGCATCTTGTATGAAAGATGTTCTCTCTTTGGGATTGAGATAGATCACAAGATTGACCTCCAAGGAGCCTTCTAACCATTAAGAGGTCACCTTCTTCATGGGGGTAGACTTCCTCACTAGACGCTTCACCCATTACTTCATCTTCACTTCCACTAGAGGAAGGGCAAGACGTAGTCTCCTCTTGACTACTATAAATGTCTTGACCCCTCATGATCATGGTTTTCTTTGTGGGGCATTGAGAGGCAATGTGACCTCTCCCAAGACATTTGAAGAATTTAATGTTGCTAGTCCTTTCTTGGGAACTAGTCTTAGGGGTGTATTTCTCTATGGTCTTACCCTTATCTTCCTTGGGTTTTGAAGGTTCAGCCCCTAAAATTCCATGGGCTTGGTCCTTCCTTGGATAAGAGTGAGAGCCATAAGATTTTGAAGAAGACTTTCTTTTAAGTTGTTGCTCCACTCTTATACAAAGTTGGACTAGCTCATCTAGGTCCCTATATGGAAGGAGTTCAACCTTGTCCCTCACTTCCATATTAAGCCCACTAAGGAACCTAGCTATGCTTGTTCTTTCCTCCTCCCTAAGTCCAGCTCTTAAAAGGAGTAATTCCATTTTTTGTCTATATTCTTCAACACTCATACTCCCTTGTCTAAGCCTTTGGAGCTTGTCCATAAGCTCCTTTTCATAGTAGGAGGGAATGTGCCTCTTCCTAAGGGCACTCTTAAGATCATTCCAATACTCTACTGGAGGATCCCTATGAATCCTTCGTTCCCTAACAAGGGAAGTCCACCAATAGAGGGCATACCCTTGAAAGCTAAGGGTAGCCAATGGAACTTTTCTCTATTCGCTAACATGTTGGCAAGCAAAGAGTTGTTCAACCTTCATTTCCCAATCTAAGTAGGCCTCAACATTATCTTTTCCATGGAAATATGGGAGGCTAATGTTAACCTCTTGAGGCCTTCTATCCTTTTCTCTTCTTTGGGAATGATGTTTAGTATGTGAACTATGGCCCCCTCTATAATAGTCGCTAAGTTCTTCACTTAAACTCTTGCAAGAGTCATGACTACTATAGGAGGCATGTTTTTCTCTTTTCATTTCTTTCATTATTTTTTCTTCTTTCTTCCTCTCTTATTTTCTCTCTTTTATCTTGACTTATTTCTTCCACTCTTTTTTTCCTTTTTCTTTTCTCTCTTGTTTTTCTTTCCACAAATTAAGGGATCTCAACTCATCTAATATCTTATACAAGAGGTCGTTAGGAGTAGAACCCTCACCATTAACACTAGATGAAGAATGAAGACTCATGTTGGTTCCTAAGTTATGGTTCTTTCTTGTTAGGGATTTGAAAACAAAATGTAAAAGAAAATATGGTTGAAACTAGCCAAAATAAACACTAAAATAGGTGTGAAAGATAAGTTAAAAACTAATTGGTAAAAGGCAAGCTATCTAGGCGGTTTGACAATGGAAGGTAAAGAAAATAGGCTATGAAAGTAAGCAAGAAATTAAAGTGCAAGAAATGCAAACTAGGCAAATCCTAAGAGTGTTTGAATGACCTCATTTAAGGTTCCCAACAAAACACTCACTATCCTAAGGGAAAATTGCCTAAAATTATTACACACAAATGGAAGTAGGGTGACCTATTGAAGGCTCCCAACTTACTTCCAATGAAATGCCTTTTTGTTACAAAGTTTAAAAGCAAAGAAAATTGTCAATTACAAAATTACAAAAAAAAAGAGTCCTCATTTGTGGTGGCTATTCTATCTTTGGTGTTTCACTCAATTTGGAGTGCTTCTTAGTCCAATAGTTCTTAAGGTGGTTGGCCCCTTGCTTCTTGACTCAAATTCTTCAAGGTATGGCACCAATCCTCCTTTCCAATTCCCTATATGGCAACTCACAAGCAAGGAAACAAAGAGACAAGCAATAACCAAAGACCAAAAAAAATGAAATGAAAGCTAAACCAATAGAGTTTTAAGAAGACAAATTTTCAAGGATTATTCAACAATTAAAGCAATGAAAAGCACACAAAAGCAAGCTAGGACTCAAAGAGAAACCTAGAATGGATCTAGAGTAGAGTAGAAAAACAAAAAAAAAAAGACTCAAGAAACCTCTAGTTTTGGCACTTGTTTTCACAATAATTTTCAATTGAAATTTCAGAACTAGGATTGGTATAAAATAGTCACCAATTATAGAACAAATTTTGAGCCAAAACAACAAGCACACTTCTCTTTCACTTTTTTTTTTCTTTTCCTGGACACTGATTTTTCTACCAACTTGTGTGATTTTTCTTATTTTTTCCTTTAATCCAAATTGATTATTTCTTTTTTTCATAATTTTGGTCCAGATGTCTAGAAAATTCAGTAAACATTTCAGCTCAAAAAATGTAGTGACCAATTCCCAATAATTTATACAAGTTCGTATGTTCAAGCTGCCAGCACCAGCGATTTCAACCTAGAAATCAAGAGTAGTGTTTATGTTGCTTAACGCTTGGATAGTTACGATTTGTGTTTGCTTATGCTCAATTACCTTGAATAACACAATTCAAGAGAGCTTAAGACTTATTTTGATTCACAAATCTAGCCACAATTCAGAACCACAACTCAACTTCATCATAGGCATCATGTAGGAAACTTAGAAAAAAAAAAGAGTTCAACAACAAGACTACTTCTAGGAATTGATTTAGAACATGTTATGAACTAAATAACATGCATCAATTAGACTCAAAATTCAAAAGATAGGCTAAGAATGACAAGAATACATGAACAAATGTATCTAGAATTCAATCAATAAAATAAAAATTCAACACAAACTTAGAACATAATGTGACAATTACTATGACTAAACATGACTCTAAGACAACATGGATTAAGTGATTTACACTTAGATTTTTGTGTTTTCTTTTTCTAATCAATATTTTGGAAGAAAATTTAGATCTAAGGTTCAGCACAAGAATATTATGAATGAAAAATGATAGAACCTAAAATCAACACAAAAACATGATTCAAGAATAGATCTACAAAATTTGAACCATAGAAATGCAAGAACAAGTGTAGATCTAAGATTTAATCGGTTTATTTTTTTTGAATCTACTCTAAATAGCACCAAACCACAAGACAATGGAGGATATACATGGAGAATAAGATGAAGAACAAGGAATAAAAGAGAATTCACCGAACAAAAAGATAGAGGAAACAAAAGAACATCACCTAGATGAAGATGCTCTTGATACCACATGATGTAAGCTCCATTGGAGCTTGTAGGCCTAGGATCTTCTTCATCAATGGATTCCTTTGCTTCTTGGAAGATGAATGGCAGCAGAATGGAGAAGGAAGAGAGAGAGGAGATGCCACTTCATGGAGAAGATAAGTTTAGAAGAAGCTCACCACCGTAGGAGGCCATGGATAAGAGCTTGGAGGAAGAAGAAGATGAATGAAGGGAGAGGGAGAGAAAAGCACGAAATTTTGTGCTCCAAAAGAGCTCTGAAATCTGAATTTTAATATTCAAATGATCAAAGTTGAAAAAAATGCACACACAAGACCTCTATTTATAGCCTAAGTGTCACACAAAATTGGAGGGAAATTTGAATTTCAATTCAAATTTCACTTCAATTTGAAATTGAATTTGTGGAGCCAAAATTTCACTAATTATGATTAGTGAATTTTAGTTATGGTTCAACCCACTAATCCAAGATCAATTCCAAGATTCTCCACTAAGTGTGCTTAGGTGTCATGAGGCATGTAAAGCATGAAGGACATGCACTAAGTGTGACTATATGATGTGGCAATGGGGGTGTAGTAAGCAAATGCTCACCTCCCCCTCTAAAATTTAATTGGATTGGGCTTCAAGCAATTCAATTAAATTTATTTCCAACTACACACATCAAATATTCACTTAGTGTATGTGAAATTACAAAACTACCCTTAATACAAAAACTAGTCTAGGTGCCCTAAAATACAAGGGCTGAAAAATCCTATATTTCTAGGTTACCCTACCTACATTATAGAGCCCTAAATACAAGGACCAAATATAATGACATCCTAGTCTAATATGTACAAAGATAATTGGACCCAACGTTGGCCCATGGGCTCAAAAATCTACCCTGAGGTTCATGAGAACCCAGGGCCTTCTTCAGCAGCTCTAGCCCAATCCTCTTGGAGCCTCTTGCTCATGGCTCTAGTGACTGGTCCATTCCTAGGGAGGATTGCATCATCCGGCCAAATTCAAATTGCCATAACTTTTGACTCAGATGTCTGATTGCAGACCATATTCAAACTACCATAACTGGTGATTCTAATGTCTGACTGCAGCCCATAATATATCGAGACTCTTGAAATTGATTACAGAAGCTCCTCGCAAATTGAAACTACCATAACTTTTTACTCGATTGTCTGATTGTGGTACATAATATATCGAGACGCTAAAAATTGAACACGGAAGCTCCTGGCAAATTCAAACTGCCATAACTTTTGACTTGCATATCAGATTGCGGACCATCATATATCGAGGCTCTTGAAATTGATTATGAAAGCTATGAGGAAATTCACACTTTCATATCTTCTGACTCTTATGTTTGATTGCGAACCATGATATATTGAGACCCTCAAAATTGATTACGGAAGCACCGAGCAAATTGAAATTGGCATAACTTTGGACTTAAATGTCTAATTGCGGACCATAATATATTGAGACGCTAAAAATTGAACACGGAACCTCCGGCCAAATTCAAACTACCATAACTTTTGAGTCGGATATCTAATTGTGGAACTTACTATATTGAGGACACGAAAACCCCTGGCAATATCAAACTACAATAACTTTTGACTCAAATGTCTGATTACGGACAGTAATATATTGAGACTCGAAATTGAACATGGAAGCTCCTACCAAACTCAAAAAGGCATAACTTTTGACTCGGATGTCTGATTACGGACCATTATATATCAAGACCCTCGAAATTGATTACGGAAGCTCCGAGCAAATTCAAATTGCCACAAATTTCGACTCGGATTTCTGATTGCAGACAATAATATATCCAGACGCTCAAAATTGGACTCAAAAACCCCTAGCAAATTCAAATTGCCTTAACTTCTGACTCGGATGTCTGATTGTGGCTCATAATATATAGAGACTCTTGAAATTGATTACGGAAGGTATGATCAAATTCAAACTTTCATTAGTTTTGACTCAAATGTTTGGTTGCGGACCATAATATATCAATACCCTCAAAATTGATTATGGAAGCTCCAAGCAAATTCAAATTGGCATAACTTTAGACTCAAATGTTTGATTGTGGACCATAATATATCAAGACCCTCAAAATTATTTACGGAAGCTCCGAGCAAATTCAAATTGTCACAACTTTTGACTCGAATGTCTGATTGCTGACTATAATATATCGAGATGATCAAAATTGAACATGGAAGCTCCTAGAAAATTCAAACTTCCATAACTTTTGACTCGGATGTCTGATTGCGAACCATTATATATCGAGACCCTCGAAATTGATTACGGAAGCTCCGAGCAAATTCAAACTGGCATAATTTTGGACTCAAATCTCTAATTGCGGACCACAATATATCGAGACCCTCGAAATTGATTACTAAAGCTCCGAGCAAATTCAAACTATCATAACTTTTGACTCGAATATCTGATTGTGGACAATAATATATCAAGACGATCAAAATTGAACATAGAAGCTCCTTGCAAATTTTAACTGCCTTAACTTTTGACTCTAATTTTTTATTGCGGACGATAATATATCAACACGCTCGAAATTAGACATGAAACCGCTTGCAAATTCAATCTGCCATAACTTTTGACTAGGATGTCTAATTGCAGCCCATAATATATCGAGACTCTTGAAATGTATTACGACAGCTATGAGCAAATTCAAACTTCCATAACGTTTGACTTGGATGTCTGATTGCGGACCATAATATATCAAGACCCTCGAAATTGATTACGGAAGCTCTAAGCAAATTCAAACTGGCATAACTTTGGACTCAAATGTTTGATTGTAGACCATAATTCATCGAGATGCTAAAAATCGAACACGAAAACTCATGGCAAATTGAAACGGCCATAACTTTTGACTCGAATGTCTGATTGCGGACCTTAATATATCATGACGCTCGAAATTGGAGACGAAAGCCCTTGGCAAATTCAAATTGCCATAAATTTTGATTTATGTCTCATTATGGACAATAATATATTGAGACACTCAAAATTGAAAACGAATGCTCCTGGCAAATTCAAACAGCGATAATTTTTCACTCGAATGTCTGATTACAGTGCATAATATATCGAGACCCTCGAAATTGATTATAGAAGCTCCGAGCAAATTTAAACTGCCATAACTTTTGGCTCAGATGTCTGATTGTGGACAATAATATATCGAGACGCTCGAAATTGGACATGAATACCCCTGGCAAATTCAAACTGCCACAACTTCTATCTCGGATGTTTGATTGCAGCCCATAATATATCGAGACTCTTGAAATTGATTACGAAAGTTATGAGCAAATTCAAACATTCATAACTCTTCACTTGGATGTCTGACAATGGACCATAATATATCAAGACCCTCAAAATTGATCACGCAAGCTTCGAGCAAATTCAAACTGCATAACTTTGGACTAAAATGTCTGATTGTAGACCATAATATATCGAGATGCTAAAAATTGAACATGGAAGCCCCTAGCAAATTCAAATTGCCATAACTTTTGTCTCAGATGTCTGATTGTGGCCATAATATATCGAGACACTCAGTATAGGACATGGAAGCCCCTCTTAAATTCAAACTGCCATAACTTTTGACTCGGGTTTTTGACTGCGGCTCATAATATATTGAGACCATTGAAATCGATTACGGAAGCTCCAAGAAAACTCAAACTGCCATAACCATTGACTCGAATGTCTGATTGCGAACCCTAATTTATCAACACACTTGAAATTAGACATGGAAGCCCTGGACAAATTCCAACTTCCATAACTTTTGATTCAAATGTCTGATTGTGGACTATAATATATCGAGATGCTCAAAATCGGACACGGAATTTTCTGACAAATTCAAATTTCCATAAATTTTTACTCGGATTTATGATTGTCGACCATAATATATCAAGATGCTCAAAATTGGACACGGAAGTCCCTGATAAATTCAAACTGCCATAACTTTTGACTTTGATGTTTAATTGCGGACCATAATATATCGAGATGCTCGAAATTGATTACAGAAGTGATGTGCCATCATTTTCTTCTATTTTCTAAACCCTTTTTGCACCATTTTAATTACTGATTGGTCTTAATTGTCAATTAATCAGGCAGTTTTATTATTTGGGCTCATTTAGCTAATTTGATGTTTTTAATCTAATTTCAGGAATTAATGAAACATTAGGCTTAATCCGGATTTTGGTTATGGACTTGAAGAGGGCAAATAAAGCAGCGCTTACCTTAGTTAATTTCTAATTAGGAAATTTCGCAATTTTATTTTATGTTGTTCAGTGTTTATTTCGTTTTGGGCCAGAGTATTGTAATAGGGCCCAGTGACTTTGAGTGACTCTTTTTAAATAGTAGCCTTGGGATTCGTGCAAGGCTATTCTGTTATGCTATTCATTATTCAGAGCTTTTGTTTTAGGGTTTTACGTTTTTCTGCTTTGATGCTACTGTTCACGTAATGCAATTTTACGTTTTCTGCTTCTAATTACAATTTCGTTCTTGCTTCTTCTTCTACTCTCATTTACGTTTCTGTTTCATTTACATTTCTGTTCATTTACGTTTCTGTTCATTTACATTACTGCTTCATGTTTCATTTGCGTTTTCTGTTTGAATCCATGGAAGGCTACATTTTCTGGTGTTGCTTCCTTTTGAGGACGAAGCCCAACTCTCTTTGAGGTTTCGCTTGTAATGTGGTTTCCTGGCAGTTTTCCCTTCACCAGTTATCCCAAATTCGTGAATATTAATCAGTGCACGCTTCGTGTTCGATTAATTGCCTCCGAGCCTAACTTGCGTTCATGCTTAATGGACGAAGGGCTAACTGGTGTATGTGGTGCCTAATCACGTATTGAAAACCCTAAGTTGATTTTCGCTTAGTAAATTGAAATAGGGTTGGATTAAGTGGTTGACTGTTAGGGACAAATTCTCCATAACCCAGGATAAGAGAATGGCTTCTGAATCAGAGGAAACAACCCGTTTTTAATATTAGTAGTTTCGTATTCCAGTTTACTTGTTCTGCTCTTTAATCACAAAACAAACAACCCCCCCCCAATCGTTACTGTTACTACAAGTATATTATGAACATTTGGTTTGTCACTGCTCGTTGGGAAACGACCTAGGATCACTTCCTAGTTACTGCATTTTCATGTTTATTTGATTCGGGTACGGCCTCGATCAAATTTGGCGTCGTTGCCGGGGAGCAGTGTCCAAAGGTTCATAATAGCTAGCGTTGTGTGTTTAATTCTTTCATGTTTTATGTTTAATTGTTAGTATTGTGTTAGTATGTGTGTTAGTGTCGTTTAGTATCTTGATATTTTGTTTAGTGTGTGTTATGTTTCAGTTTTCCTATTGAGCACTTCCCCTGTTTCAGTTTTGGGTTTTTGCTGTGAATAGTGTTATGCGACGGACTTAGCGACCATTTCTGCTTGCGGCAAACCAGAGTAGTAGTACAAATCCCTTAGCGACGGATTTTAGCGACCACCCATGCTGAATTATTTGTGATTTTTTGTTTTAGTAGCTAGGGTTGTTATTTTTGGCTGAATTTTTTTGTGGTAACTTCTTTTAATCCATATTTTGTGGGAAAAATAGCTAGAGCCTTTAGTTTGGTCAGATTTGAAAGTTCCAAAAAACTAGCAAATTTTGTGTTTGTCAAAACTTCAAACGACCATAACTTTTGCTCCGGTTATCAGAATCGCAATTATTATATATGCATTTGGGATAGAAAAAAATTTCCTACGCTGTTGCAGCTTGCCATAGGCCGGCTGAGGTCTCCATCGTCCAAAAAAAGCGATTCTGTCAAAAGTTTTTTATTTTTCAAGTTTTATTCACTTATTTTTCTTAACCTACCAATTTTAGATTTCATAGTTAGACTTTGAATTTTTGTCTGAAATTTTTTGTGCTATCTTCTCATCATTTTATAAGGTTGATCACAAAATTTCAAGTCATTTGGATATCATTTGAGGGTAGCTGTAGTTCAAACCTACACCTTTATTTACATGACAAGGCAACTAGTTGTGTGCATGCTGAATGTAGTGTATGACTAAAGGCAATCCATCTGACTTACAACCCTTTGATCCTGAGATAGATAGGACATTTCACAGATTAGTTAGGCATCATTTTATACCTTTTGATCATTCTGAGCATTCCATTACTAGTGAATCTGTGCATTCTGTTATTGGTGATTTTGAACATCCTGATCTTGAGCATTATAATTTTGAGCATTCTGATTCTGAGCATTCTGATTTTGCACATTCTGAGAACATGGCACAACCTCCACCCCGTGAGAGGACTCTAAGGGAAATGGCTGCACCTGATTTCACCTACGAAAGCTTGTGCATCCAATACCCTGATGAGGATGTCCCATATGTTCTTAAAACAGGACTGATTCATTTGCTTCCAAAGTTTCATGGCCTTGCAGGTGAAGACCCGCACAAACATTTGAAAGAATTTGACATTGTCTGCTCCACCATGAAACCCCCAGATGTCCAAGAGGATCACATATTTTTGAAGGCTTTTCCGCATTCATTAGAGGGAGTGGCAAAGGACTGGTTGTATTACCTTGCTCCAAGGTCCATCACGAGCTGGGATGACCTTAAGAGAGTATTCTTAAAAAAAAAAATTTCCCTGCTTCCAGGACCACAACCATCAAGAAGGATATCTCAGGTATTAGACAACTCAGTGGAGAGAGCCTGTATGAGTACTGGGAGAGATTTAAAAAACTATGTGCCAGTTGCCCCCACCATCAGATTTCAGAGCAGCTTCTTCTCCAATATTTTTATGAAGGACTCAATAATATGGAGAGAAGTATGATAGATGCTGCCAGTGGTGGAGCCCTTGGAGACATGACTCCTGCTAAAGCCAGAAATTTAATTGAGAAGATGGCTTCCAACTCCCAGTAGTTTAGCGCCAGAAATCATGCCATAGTCATTAGAGGAGTGCATGAGGTAGCTACAAACCCATCTGCATCATATGAAACTAAGAAGCTTGACGGCAAACTGGATGCATTGGTTAACTTGGTAACCCAGCTGGCCTTGAATAAGAAATCTGTACCTGTCGCAAGGGTTTGTGGTTTGTGCTCCTCTGCTGACCACCATACAGACCTTTGCCCTTCCATGCAGCAACCTGGAGCAATTGAGCAGCCTGAAGCTTATGCTGCAAACATTTACAATAGACCTCCTCAACCTCAGTAGCAAAATCAACCATAGCAGAACAATTATGACCTCTCCAGCAACAGATACAACCCTGGATGGAGGAATCACCCTAATCTCAGATGGTCTAGCCCTCAACAACAACAACAACAGCCTGCTCCTTCCTTCCAAAATGCTGCTGGCCCAAGCAGAACATACATTCCTCCACCAATCCAACAACAGCAACAGCCCCAAAAACAGCCAACAGTTGAGGCTCCTCCACAACCTTCCCTAGAAGAACTCGTGAGGCAAATGACGCTGCAGAACATGCAGTTTCAACAAGAGACCAGAGCCTCCATTCAGAGCTTGACTAATCAGATGGGACAATTAGCTACACAATTGAATCAACAACAGTCCCAGAATTCTGACAAGCTACCTTTTCAAGCTGTCCAAAATCCCAAAAATGTCAGTGCCATTTCATTGAGGTCGGGAAAGCAGTGTCAAGGACCTCAACCCGTAGCACCTTCCTCATCTGCAAATGAACCTGCCAAACTTCACTCTACTCCAGAAAAAGGTGATGACAAAAATTTACCTAACAATTTCTGTGCAGGTGAATCTTCTTCCACAGGTAATTCTGATTTGCAGAAGCAGCACATTCCCCCTCTTCCATTCCCTCCAAGAGCAGTTTCCAACAAAAAAATGGAAAAGGCAGAGGAAGAGATCTTGGAAACGTTTAGAAAAGTAGAGGTAAACATACCTCTGTTGGATGCAATAAAGCAAATTCCAAGACATGCTAAATTCTTGAAGGAGCTGTGCACTAATAAGCGGAAGCTTAAAGGAAGTGAACGAATTAGCATGGGCAGAAATGTCTCCGCATTGATTGGTAAATTTGTTCCTCAAATTCCTGAAAAATGCAAAGATCTAGGTACATTCAGCATACCTTGTATTATAGGGAATAATAAGTTTGACAATGCCATGCTAGATTTAGGAGCCTCTGTTAGTGTTATGCCTCTGTCTATTTTTAATTCTCTATCTTTAGGTCCCTTATAGTCAACTGATGTGGTAATTCATTTAGCTAATAGAAGTGTTGCCTATCCTGTTGGTTTCATAGAAGATGTCTTAGTTAGAGTTGATGAACTAATTTTCCCTGTTGATTTTTATATTTTGAATATGGAGGATGGATTCTCTCAAGGATCAGTTCCCATCATTCTAGGCAGACCCTTTATGAAAACTGCTAGAACTAAGATAGATGTATATGCAGGCACACTATCCATGGAGTTTGGTGATATAACTGTTCATTTTAATATTCTGGATGCTATGAAATACCCATCTGAAGATCTTTCTGTATTTCGTGCTGAAATAATTGACCATGTTGTTGATGAATACATGAATGATCTTTATTCTAATCTGCATGCCTCTCACTCTTCATGCATTGAGTCTGAAATTGTACTTGATCATATGTCTGAATTTGATGTTGAGAGTGATATTGATTGCATGTCTGGTGGTGGTGTTTTACCTCTCGAGATTGATTTTATAGAGTCAGATAGGACTAACCATGTTTCAGGAAGTACACATACCTCTGACTTTCTTTATGAGGTAAAGGCTGAGAAACCATCTCCTTCTACCACTGTCCAGCCGACCACACCAGAATTGAAGCCTCTGCCATCAAATTTAAAATACGCTTACTTGGATGATAGCAAGAGTTTTCCAGTGATTATATCTGCCTCCCTTGCTGATGAGCAAGAGGAGAAGTTGTTGTCAGTTCTCAAGAAGCATAAGAAGGCTATAGGCTGGACCCTGGCGGACATTCCTGGTATTAGCCCATCCAGATGTATGCATCGAATAAATTTAGAGGATGGAGCTAAACCAGTAAGACAGCCACAGAGAAGACTCAACCCGGTGATTCTTGATGTAGTGAAGAAGGAGATAACTAAGCTTTTGCAAGCTGGAATCATTTATCCTATCTCCGAAAACCAATGGGTGAGTCCCGTCCAGGTAGTCCCGAAGAAGACCGACCTCACAGTGATCAAAAATGAGAAGGAGGAGCTGATTCCTACTCGGGTGCAGAACAGTTGGAGAGTCTGCATTGACTATAGGAGGCTGAACCAGGTTACCAAAAAGGACCATTTTCCCCTGCCATTCATTGACCAGATGCTTGAACGCCTGGTAGGTAAATCCCACTACTGTTTCCTTGATGGTTTTTCTGGTTATATGCAAATTACTATTGCTCCTGAGGATCAGGAAAAGACCACATTCACCTGCCCCTTCGGCACTTTTGCTTATAGGAGGATGCCTTTTAGCCTGTGCAATGCCCCTGGTACCTTCCAGCGGTGCATGATTAGTATTTTCAGTGATTTTTTAGAAAATTGCATAGAGGTGTTTATGGATGATTTCACTGTATATGGATCCTCTTTTGATGGTTGTTTAAATAGTTTGGAAAAAGTTTTGAATAGATGCATTGAAACTAACCTTGTTCTAAATTTTGAAAAATGTCATTTTATGGTTGAGCAAGGTATAGTTTTAGGCCACATTATTTCCAATAAGGGTATTGAAGTAGATCCTGCAAAAATTTCTGTTATTTCACAATTGCCTTACCCCTCTTGTGTGCAAGAGGTGCGATCTTTTCTTGGTCATGCAGGATTCTACAGGCGCTTTATAAGGGATTTTAGCAAAGTAGCCCTTCCACTGTCCAACTTGTTGCAAAGGGAGGTGGAGTTTGACTTTAATGACAGATGCAAAGAGGCTTTTGATTGCCTCAAAAGAGCGCTGACTACCACCCCCATCATCCAGGCACCCGATTGGACAGCCCCTTTTGAGCTTATGTGTGATGCATCAAATTATGCATTGGGGCTGTCCTTGCTCAGAAAATTGATAAATTGCCCAGGGTGATATATTATACTTCTAGGACTTTAGATGTTGCCCAAGAGAATTATACTACTACTGAGAAAGAGCTTCTAGCCATAGTTTTTGCTCTTGAAAAATTTCGATCTTATTTGCTTGGTACCCGCATTATTGTTTATACTGACCATGCAGCTCTAAAGTACTTGTTGAAGAAGGCTGATTCTAAGCCAAGGTTGATCCGATGGATGCTCTGGCTCCAAGAGTTTGACTTGGAGATCCGTGATAGGAGCGGAGCACAAAATCTAGTTGCTGATCATTTGAGTCGGATCGAACGTGTATCTGATGCATATTCACCTATTCGGGATGATTTCCCGGATGATCATTTGTATATACTGTATAGTATTTCTGACTCTCTTTCTACTCCCTGGTTTGCTAATATTGTCAATTATTTAGTTGCTTATGTTTTTCCTCCCTTAGCATCTAAGGCCCAAAAAGATAAAATTAAAAGTGATGCTAAGCATTTTATTTGGGATGACCCCTACTTGTGGAAATTGTGCAGTGATCAGGTCATTAGACGGTGCATTCCAGATCATGAGACTGACTCAGTCCTGTAGTTCTGTCATTCTTCTGCATCGGGAGGTCATCTGGGTGTTCAAAGGACAGCTCCCAAAGTTCTTGATTGTGGTTTTTATTGGCCCACCATCTTTAAAGATGCGTGGAACATCTGCAGCACTTGTGAGCAGTGTCAGAGAGCAGGCAATACACTTACATGGCGACAACAAATGCCTCAGCAACCTATGCTATTCTGTGAGGTGTTTGATGTCAGGGGTATAGATTTCATGGGTCCTTTTTCTGTCTCTTTTGGTTATGTTTACATTCTCCTTGCAGTTGACTATGTTTCAAAATGGGTGGAAGCCAAGCCCACTAGAACTAATGATGCTAAAGTTGTTGCAGACTTTGTCAGGTCTAATCTGTTTTGCAGGTTTGGAGTACCTAAAGCAATTGTTAGTGATCAAGGAACCCATTTTTGCAACAGGACAATGCATGCCCTGCTTAAAAAGTACGGGGTGGTACACAGGGTATCCACACCATACCACCCCCAGACCAATGGACAGGCAGAAATTTCTAACCGGGAAATCAAGCGAATTTTAGAGAAGATTGTGCAACCAAGCAGGAAAGATTGGAGTACCAGGCATGATGATGCTCTCTGGGCACATCGGACTGCCTACAAAGCACCCATAGGAATGTCTCCTTATCGGGTTGTCTTTGGAAAGGCATGTCATCTTCTAGTGGAAATTGAGCACAAAGCTTACTGGGCAGTGAAGACTTGCAACTTCTCTATGGATCAAGCTGGTGAGGAAAGAAAGTTGCAACTGAGTGAGTTAGATGAAATCCGCCTAGAAGCCTACGAGAATGCCAAGTTCTACAAAGAAAAGACCAAGAAGTTCCATGATAGCATGATAGTTAAAAAGGACTTCATGGTTGGGCAAAAAGTGTTATTGTATAATTCTAGGCTTGGACTCATGAGTGATAAGTTGAGGTCTAAGTGGATTGGTCCTTTTGTTGTTACTAATGTTTTTCCTTATCGTACAGTTGAGATCAAAAGCGACTCCACAAACAAGAGCTTCAAGGTCAACGAACATCGACTTAAGCCATTCCTCACGAACCCTTCTTTAGTTGACGTAGTGGTGGAAGAGACTTCCTTACTCCACCCTACTCTTCCTCCACCATGACTTAGGGAGTTTTTCTTTTCCTACCTCCTTCTTTGATTTTATTACACTTGTCCGATTCTCTTTGATGATTTAATTGTTTTTAATCTTTTAATTGTGCTACATTGAGGATAATGTGTTGTTTAAGTATGGGGGGGGGGAGTGTTCTTTGGTTTTGCTAGTTTTGTTGGTTTTGTTAATTTGTTAGTTGTGTTAATTTGTTAATGTTGTTAGTTTCGTCGGATTTTTAGTTTAATATTTTGGGTCAATTTTGTGTGCATGTACGACTTTGCATGTTTTTCTTTGAATTATAGGATATGTTCAAGAAATGGGTAATTGTTTTGAAAATAAAAGTTCTTGACATTTTGTGACTTGAAATCCTTGATTCTCCTCTACATGTCATGATAGTTTTGAAAGCTCAATTTGAAAGTGATGAGTTTAACTTTGTGAGAATTTGAGCCATCCATCATCATAATCATTTGGTGTGTTTTGCCCCATTGATTGCTTGCACAATAGCCTTGGCTTGATTCTTGTTGATGCTTCCTAATTCACATGCATATTTGGAAATGATTGAGGCAATTTTGTTCTTATAAGCTTCTAGCCAAATGGACTTACCTTGAATTAATTCCTTTGATAGCCCTTTTGAGCCTTGTTTCCCTTTCCTTGTTTTGAAGCTCACTACAAGCCTTAAATGAAAAACCATGATATCACCATATCCTTAAGGAATTTTGGAGCTTTGGAATTGTTTTGGGAATAAGTGTGGGGGGTTTTTGTTTCATTGGATAACTTGTTTTGTTGGCTATGCTTCATGATGTATTTTGGGCCATACTTGATGTACATTGTATATTGGTTAAATGTTGGACATGCTGAATGACATGTTGTTTCTCAAAGGCTATAGAGTAAAAAAAATATATATATATTCAAAAAAAAATCGAAAAAAAAGAAAAAGAAAAGCAATAAAGTTGAGTGAATAAGATCTTAAATGGCACAAGAATGATGAAACTGTTGGTTCTACTCTTCATGTTTAATTTTTATCTTTACTTCTTTTTATTTTCTTATTTTTTTTCTTAATATGCACTTATTCCCCATTGCTCCTCTATTCCTTTGGGATTTAGCCACTTATTCCATATTTCTCCATACCTTGTCCTTGGCCCCATTACAACCTTAAAAGACCTTTTGATCCTCATGTGCTTGTGTTTGTGGGTTGATTGTCAATTTTAGAATCTTGCCAAGTTTATGTGGTGTTTGCTTTCATGGGTGCTTTGAGGGTAAATGGTAGCCTAGACACTTGAGAGATAGAGTGTATATCTTGTGAGGCTTTATCACTTTTCATTCTTGAGCTGATTAACTATTTTGCCATGATTGGGTTGCTTGGATGATTTTCATGAATGTCTTGACTTTTTGGATCTCTTTATGTTAGATGTTACCCATTCCTTTCATTCCTTGATGTTCATTGAGAAATATGTGAATGTTTTTGTTTTTCTCTCTTTGATATCCTTGGATTTTGTTCTTTCATTTTTCCCAGGAGTGCAAAAGGCTAAGTATGGGGGGTTTTGATGTGCCATCATTTTCTTCTATTTTCTAAACCCTTTTTGCACCATTTTAATTACTGATTGGTCTTAATTGTCAATTAATCAGGCAGTTTTATTATTTGGGCTCATTTAGCTAATTTGATGTTTTTAATCTAATTTCAGGAATTAATGAAACATTGGGCTTAATCCGGATTTTGGTTATGGACTTGAAGAGGGCAAATAAAGCAGCGCTTACCTTAGTTAATTTCTAATTAGGAAATTTCGCAATTTTATTTTATGTTGTTCAGTGTTTATTTCGTTTTGGGCCAGAGTATTGTAATAGGGCCCAGTGACTTTGAGTGACTATTTTTAAATAGTAGCCTTGGGATTCGTGCAAGGCTATTCTGTTATGCTATTCATTATTCAGAGCTTTTGTTTTAGGGTTTTACGTTTTTCTGCTTTGATGCTACTGTTCACGTAATGCAATTTTACGTTTTCTGCTTCTAATTACAATTTCGTTCTTGCTTCTTCTTCTACTCTCATTTACGTTTCTGTTTCATTTACATTTCTATTCATTTACGTTTCTGTTCATTTACATTACTGCTTCATGTTTCATTTGCGTTTTCTGTTTGAATCCATGGAAGGCTAGATTTTCTGGTGTTGTTTCCTTTTGAGGACGAAGCCCAACTCTCTTTGAGGTTTCGCTTGTAATGTGGTTTCCTGGCAGTTTTCCCTTCACCAGTTATCCCAAATTTGTGAATATTAATCAATGCACGCTTCGTGTTCGATTAATTGCCTCTGAGCCTAACTTGCGTTCATGCTTAATGGACGAAGGGCTAACTGGTGTATGTGGTGCCTAATCACGTATTGAAAACCCTAAGTTGATTTTCGCTTAGTAAATTGAAATAGGGTTGGATTAAGTGGTTGACTGTTAGGGACAAATTCTCCATAGCCCAGGATAAGAGAATGGCTTCTGAATCAGAGGAAACAACCCGTTTTTAATATTAGTAGTTTCGTATTCCAGTTTACTTGTTCTGCTCTTTAATCACAAAACAAATAAACCCCCCCCCCCCCAATCGTTATTGTTACTGCAAGTATATTATGAACATTTGGTTTGTCACTGCTTGTTGGGAAACGACCTAGGATCACTTCCTAGTTACTGCATTTTCATGTTTATTTGATTCGGGTACGGCCTCGATCAAGAAGCTCCAAGCAAATTCAAACTGCCATAACTTTTAACTAGGATGTCTGACTGCGACCCATAATATAACGAGACCCTCGAAATTGATTACGGAAGCTCCAAGCAAATTCAAATTGTCATAAATTTTGAATCGGATGTCTGATTGCGGACCATACTATATCGAGAAACTTGAAATTGAACACGAAAGCTCCTGTCAAATTCAAATTGTCATAACATTTGACTCGGATGCCTCAATGCGGACCATAATATATCAAGGCGTGCGAAATTGAACACGGAAGCTCTTGTCAAATTCAAACTGCCATAACTTTTTGTCTCGAATGTCTGATTGCATACCATAATATATCGAGACGCTTGAAATTGATTACAGAAGCTCCGGGAAAATCGAAACAACCATAACTTTTGACTCAGATGTCTGATTGCAACCCATAACACATTGAGACCCTCAAAATTGATTACAAAAGCTCTAAGAAAATTCAAATTGTCATAACTATTGAATCTGATGTCTGATTACAGACTATAATATATCAAGAGACTCGAAATTGAACACGAAAGCTCCTGGAAAATTCAAACTACCATAACTTTTGACTCAGATGTCTGATTGTGGACCATAATATATCGAGACACTTGAAATTGAACATAGAAGCTCCTAGCAAATTCAAACTGCCATAACTTTTGACCCGGAAGTCTGATTGCGGCCGATAATATATTGAGATGCTCGAAATTGAACATGCAAGACCTAGAAAATTCAATCTGCCGTAACTTTTGACTTGGATGTCTGATTGCGGACCACAATATATTGAGACCCTCAAAATTGATACGGAAGCTCCGACCAAATTCAAACTTGCATTACTTTGGACTCAAATATCTGATTGCGGACAATAATACATCGAGACGCTAAAAATCAAACACAAAAACTGATGGCAAATTGAAACGGCCATAACTTTTGACTCGAATGTCTGATTGCGGACCATAAAATATCGAGACGTTCAAAATTGAATCCATAAGCTCTTGGAAAATTCTAAATGCCATATCTTTTGACTCGGATGTCTGAATAAGTGTGATTTTTCGTATTTTTTCCTTTTATCCAAATCACTTGTTCCTTTTTTTCTAACTTTTTTCCAGATGTCTAGAAAATTCAGTAAAAATTTCAGCTCAAAATTCGAACCAATTCTCAGTAATTTTTACAAGTTTGTATGTCCAAGCTGCCAGCACCAGCGATTTGTTTCTTTAAGCATGGTATATTGATTGCCTTGGGCTTACTTTCAACCTTCCTATGTATGTTGAACTCACTAGGATTGTTTACCACAGTTTTAGGAGTTCAATATTCAGTTAGGATCAACATTTCAGCCAGCAATTCAATCACCAAAACTCAAATTCACAATAGACACAATCATAAGGAAACCTAAAAGTTCAAGAAAAGGTTCACAATCAAAGACTCTCTAAGAATTTTGCATGAACATGTTAAGGACTAATTAACATGAAAGATTTGACTCAAATCAAATAATAGGCTAAAAGAATTTCATACACTCATGAATAGATGAGTTAGACAAAGAAACAAGAAAATAAAATTCAGCACAACATAAGAAATCTTATGTGACAAGTTTCATGACTAGACATGACTTCTATGACAAAACTACAATAGGTGAACAAGTCACTCTAGATTTTTGAGGTTTTCTTCTACTTTAATATTTTTGTAAGAATTTTATGGTTTAGGTTTCAGCCACAAAAAATAACAAGAAAAAACTCAAAGGAACCTAAACTCAACACAATTCATGGTTCAAGAACAAGAACAAGAAATTTGAATCATAGAAAATCAAATCTAGCTTCTATAGCAAGTTTAATCGGTGGAAACTCTAAACAATCATGTTAACAACATTTAGAACAAGACATGTGAGGAGATACATGGAGAAAAATGAAGAAACAACAATGGAAGAGAAGGTAAAGAAAAAAAATTAATGGAGGTTTAAGGAGCACCTACTTGAAGCTCTTGTGCTCTGATTACCACTTGATGGAAGCTTGCTTGTGGGGCTTCTATGGAGGCTGGATCTTTGAGCTTCAATGAGGTCCTCTAATGGTGATTTTCCACCATGGAGATGCAGTGGAAGACAAAGGAGAAGAGGTGAGAGGAGGCGTCATCCACTAGGGAATAAGCCATGGAAGAAGGAGCTTCACCACCAAGATGAGCCTTGGATAAAAAGCTTGGAAGGATGCTTCAATGGAGGAAAAGAAAGAGGGACAGAAAGAGAGAGGGGGGAGCACGAAATTGAAGGAATAAAAGAGGGAGAGAAGTGGAACTTCGAAGTGTGTCTCACAAGACTCTCATTCATCAAAGTTACAACAAGTGTTACACATGCTTCTATTTATAGACTAGGTAGCTTCCTTGAGAAGCTTTCTTGAGAAAACTTTCCTGAGAAGCTTCTTTGAGAAAACTTCCTTGAGAAGCTAGAGCTTAGCTACACACACCCCTCTCATAACTAAGCTCACCTCCTTGAGAAGCTTCCTTAAGAAGATTCCTAAAGAAGCTAGAGCTTAGCTACGCATACCTCTCTAATAGCTAAGCTCACCTCCTTGAGATGAGAAGCTAGAGCTTAGCCACACACCCCCTATAATAGCTAAACTCACCCCCATGACAAAATACATGAAAATACAAAAAAAATCCCTACTACAAAGACTACTCAAAATGCCTTGAAATACAAGGCTAAAACCCTATACTACTAGAATGGCCAAAATACAAGGCCCAAATGAAGGAAAAAACTATTCTAATATTTACAAAGATAAGCGGGCTCATACTTAGCCCATGGGCTCGAAATCTACCCTAAGGCTCATGAGAACCCTAGGGCCTTCCCTTGGATCTCTGGCCCAATCTACTTGGAGTCTTCTATCCAATACCCTTGCGGGGTAGGATTACATCACTCCAAACCATGCACCACATATCTTTATAGGTCCAAATTGGATTATATGATAATGAAAAAAATTGTTGCACTTATTTCTATTTATAGAATCTTTATTTAATAAAATAAAATTATTAATATTTGATACTAATAGTATGCATCATATTAATAGATGATTTTCTTATTTTTTTTTAAAAAGTTATATATACTATTAGTTGTGTGTGTGGAGTAGGGAAGATGCATCAAGAAAAAAATCTAAGGACAAAGCATCTTGAATCTAATACATTGTAACTAAATTAGTTTGGGTTGTGTATTCCATTGGCACATTGTGCATAAGTAGGAGCTCTGATAACCTCTTTCTTTCCAAGATACAGAATGGTGAATTAATGTTCTCCATCCCCACCCATTGGATACCAGTCAACACCAATTTTTTCCTCCTTGTTTTATTTTTATTACTTATTTATGTTTCATTTTAGTTTATCTTTCTTTATTTTAATTTTTCTAATTTTGTAGTTTGCGTCATTCCACATTTGAAAAAAAAAACAAAACAAAATAGAATAAAACAGAAGACAATATTTTGGGCCAAAAACCCAATTTTCAAATGCCCAATAAAAGCAAAGAATACAAGCAGATCTAATTAGGGATTTATATCCTACACCTCCCTAATCACATCCGACACCTCCCATTTTTTTAAAAAACCCCAACCTACCCCTTCTTCCTTTTCTTTCTCTCGCAACACCTACACACCTTTTCGTTCATTCTTCTATTCTTCCCACAAGGCACCCAGTTTTCCAGTTCTTTTCTTCTTCTCCAACTCCTCCTCACCAACTATTCTTCTCCAACTCAAGTCTTCTTCCAACTCTCCACGCCAGAGGTTCTAGCACAGGAATACCTCTCGTCCTCCAACTTTCCATGCTAGGTAGGTCGCAATGTGTCACGTTTGGACATATTTCCTGAACGAGCTTTCCAGAACGATTTTCATGGCTTTCAGAATGACCATTTCAGACAAAGGTTTTCTGGAAACACCTTTTTCAGAAGCAAGCCCATTTTGGAAAGCTTGTTCCAGAATGCACTTGTTGCTTCCAAAAAGGCCTTTCCAAAACACCTTTTTTTGGAAGCAAAAAAATTGTTCCAAAAAACCCTATTCTGGAGGCACTTGTTTCTTCTGGAGTGGGCTTTCCATAAGCCCAATAGTACTTTCTAAAACCCCCTTTTTGAATTATCATTCCTGGAACTGTTTTTGCTCTCGTTCTAGAAGGTTTTTTGGTTACGGAATGTCTAGTCCATAAGCATTTTTTTCTGCTTATGGAAACACTATTCTAGAAGCATTTTTTGGTCACAAAATGGTTGTTCTGGAAGCTATTTAACAATTAATTAAGTTTGATTTTGATATTTTATATTTTTAGTATTAGTTTGTATGGAGGATGATTACTTCAACAAGATGTCTAATGAAGTTGACATGAATATGGATCATACCATTAAAAATGAAGGCTGTAGCAATTTTTTTACAACTACAAAGGTAATTTTACTATGTGTGATTAATAGGTAGTTTATTTAATTGTTGATGTATTTAATACTTGGGAGGTGAACTTTGACCAAAAAAATGTTGTATGTTGTTATTGAAATGGGTTCGAGAGGTTGCATTTGAGTTGGGTTTTTTTGTTGTCATTTTGAGGTCAAACACAGGAAGACAACCTAGAAGGAAGACATTTGTCATCTTGAGATGTGAGAGAAGTGGAAAATATAGACAATACAAAAAAGATGTAAAGACGGTCACCAGGACTAGAAAATGTGATTGCCCCTTTAGGTTGAAAGGAAGACCACTAAAGACTGGTGAAGGATGGGTTCTTAGGGTTTTGTGTGGATCTCATAATCATGATGTTGCTGAGACATTGGTCAACCATCAATATGTTGGTCACCTAACTTGTAATGAGAAGACAATACTTACTAATATGACAAAAAGTATGGTGAAGCCTAAAAATATTCTTCAGACATTGAAAGAACACAATGACAAAAATGTCACCACCATCGAACAAGTGTATATTGCCAGAACTACATATCGGAGATCTCTTAGAGACCTCAAAATAGAAATGCAACATTTAATGTATTTGTTAGTGTGATATGTATATTCACTGGCATGTAATGAATGACAAAGAAGTTGCACGTGACATTTTTTGGACACATCCTGATGCGGTACGTACAAAACCAACATGTATAAGCTACCTTTGTTTAAGATTGTTGGTGTTACTTGTACTGGGCTGACATTTACTATTGCTTTTGCTTATATAGAAGCTGAAAGTGAAAAAAACTTTGTGTGGGTACTTGAAAGGTCCATATGCCTTTTTCACAAACATGATGAATTGGCAAAAGTAATTGTCCTAGACAGACATCTAGCTTTGATGAATGCAGTAAAAATTGTGTTTCCTAATTCACATAATTTGTTGAGCCAATTTCATATTGATAAGAATGTGAAAGCAAAGTGCAAACAACATGTAACTCCCAAAGAGGCCTAGGATTAACTGATGGAGGCTTGGATTTCTGTTATGGATTGTCCTACAAAGTTTTCCTATGAAGATCATCTGACAAAGTTTGAAGTTGTTTGTGCACCCTGACATAAGTTTGTTGCCTATGGGAAAGATACTTGGTTGATCCCACATAAGGAAAAATTTGTGAAGGCATGGACAGATAACGTGATGCACTTGGGTAACACAATAACCAACAAGTATTTAACTTATAACCTATGGTTTATTAAACTAGTATTTGTATACAATGTTCCTTTTATTGGGACGTTTGTCTCAAACTTATTTTTTAGGGTTAAGTCTACCCATTGGGCATTGAAGCAATTGCTCCGAACTAGCATGGAAGACTTGTGTAAATGTTTCGATGTGTAGATGCAATTGCCTTTGGTGTTTTGATGATGATCATGATGATATGATGCAATTGATGAAAATGGGATTTTCAAGATTAAATTCAAGACAATACTTCAAGATTACAAGTCACAACATCAAGATGATCACTAGTATATTAGGAAGCGAATTCCTAATTGAATTAGCAAAAGGTTTGGCCAAGTAATTTAAATTAAAAAAAGTGTTTTTCAAAGGATTTACTCTCTGGTAATCGATTACCAGAGGATGTAATCGATTACCAGTGGCCAAATATGTTTTATAACAGCTACTAAAATTTGAATTCGAAATTTTAGACTGTGTAATCGATTACACAATTTTGGTAATCGATTACCAGCAGTTAATAAACGTTTTAATTCAAATTTTAAAAGCTGTAATCGATTACACAATTTTTGTAATCGATTACCAGGCAGGATTTTCAGAAAATATTTCTAAGAGTCACAACTTTTCAAAGGCTTTATTCATGACCACCAATGGTCTATATATATGTGACTTATAACACGAATTTGCTCAGAGTTTTTCATAACAACAAGTGTTTATCCTCTCAAAGAGCAAAAATCATTTTATCCTCTTAAGAATTCCTTGGCCAATTCAATTGCAATTCATTAAGGAATTATTTGAGTGCTCAATCTGTAAAATCTATCTCTTTCTAGAGAGATTCATTATTCTTCTTCTCCTCATTCTCTAAGGGATTAAGAGACCGTGGGTCTCTTGTTGTAAAGGAATTCTAAACACAAAGGAAGGATTGTCCTTGTGTGTTTAGAACTTGTAAAAGGAATTTACAAGATAGTGGAACTCTCAAGCGGGTTGCTTGGGGACTGGACGTAGGCACAAGGGTGTGGCCGAACCAGCATAAATCTGAGTTTGCACTTTCTCTTCCCTTAATCTCCTTTGTTTATTATTGCTTTATATTCATATTCAAATTGTTTTATTTGAATCAATATTTAAGAAGTTCATTATTAAGGGAATTTATAACTTGAATAAAAAGTGAAATAGATTTTTAATTGGGGAAGTAGTTTGGAATATCTTAATTCAACCCCCCCCCCCCCCCCATTCTTAAGATATCTGAGACCACTTGTCTAACAAGTGGTATCAGAGCTTCATTCTTGTATAAAGTTTAGAAGCTTCAAGAAAAAAATGGCCTCAGCAAACTCCTTATTTCCAAAAGGGAATTCTATCAATAGACCTCCAATCTTTAATGGAGAGGGTTACCATTACTGGAAAACCCGAATGCAAATTTTTATTGAGGCAATAGACCTAAATATTTGGGAAGCCATAGAAATAGGACCTTATATACCCACCACAGTAGAAAGAATTACAATAGATGGCAGTTCATCAAGTGAAAGTATAACTATAGAAAAACCTAGAGATAGATGGTCTGAAGAGGATAGAAAACGAGTACAATACAATTTAAAAGCCAAAAACATAATAACATCTGCCCTGGGAATGGATGAATATTTCAGGGTTTCAAATTGTAAGAGTGCTAAGGAAATGTGGGACACTCTTCGATTAACACATGAAGGAACTACAGATGTTAAAAGATCTAGGATAAATGCACTAACTCATGAGTATGAATTATTTAGAATGAATGCAAGTGAAAATATTCAAAGCATACAAAAGAGATTTACACATATAGTAAATCATCTAGCAGCCTTAGGAAAAGAATTTCAAAATGAGGATCTCATAAACAAGGTGTTAAGATGTTTAAGTAGAGAATGGCAACCCAAAGTAATGGCCATTACTGAATCAAGAGATTTGTCTAACATGTCCCTTGCCACTTTATTTGGAAAGTTGCAGGAACACGAGATGGAATTATTGAGATTACATCAACATGAAGAAAATGACAAGAAAAAAAAAAGGAATTGCTCTTAAAGCATCATCCTCAATTCAAGAAGAAAGTGATCAGGAAAATGATCCAGATGATGATGATGATCTAAGTCTTTTTGTAAAAAGATTCAACAAGTTTCTTAAAGTAAGAAGAAATCAGAGGCGACCCAATTTTAAATCAAATAGAAGGACAGAAACTTCATCCTCTACTTAAAAATGCTTTGAATGTAATCAACCTAGACATCGGAGGGTTGATTGTCCCATCTTCAAGAAAAAGATGGAGAAATCTGAAAAGAAAAATCTTAGTGAAAAGAAACTGAAGAAAGCATACATCACATGGGATGAAAATGATATGGAATCTTCTGAAGATTCAGAAAATGAAGAGATAAATCTCTGCCTTATGGCTAAAAGTTACGAAAGTGATGACAACTGTCGCAACCTACCCTTCGGCGGGAGGGCGACGCGTGACTCGCGGGATGCGTGTTCCACGAAAGGAATACGCGCGGAGTCGCCACCAACGTTTATTTGAGGAAAACGTCGGAAAAACCGGAAAAGACGCGATCTACGAACTTTTAAGTGAAAGGTTCGGGAGTTGTATTTACGCACGGGGAAGGTATTAGCACCCCACACGTCCGTCCCAAGGGACGGCAGCCTTTAATCGAATGTGCAAACATGACTTTGATTTTTATGTTCCCTTTTATGTCCTTATATCCTTTATATCCTTTTTATATTTTTTTCTTTTTGTGGTCGACAAGGGTGTTTCCCTTTGCTCCTACGTATTCCTCAATTTGCGATGAGGAAATCAGACCTACGTAGTTCTTTCGGAACAAAGTGTTTGGTTAAGTTGTTTTTGTCTTTTTTTGCAAAATATGTTGTTATTGAACAAAAGGTCATTTAAGGTGTTGGACCATTAAACGGTCTTTTGATTTTGAAAGGAGAGAAACGTTAAGGCGTTGGACCATTAACGATCTCTTGGGGTGGTCGACAAAAGTGGGGCTTTTGCTCCTACGTATCCTCAATTGCGATGAGGAAATCAGACCTACATAGTTCTTGCAAAAGCGGTAAAGTCACATGTTGATTTTATGCTTTTGAACGGTCCATGTTAACCGATAAAAGCAAAGAGGACCGTTTAAGGCGTTGGACCTTAAAACGGTTTTTAGTGATTTTTTGGAAAAAAACTTGATTTGTGAGTTGATTTTAGTCTTAGTTTCACTTTGGTTATTAATCAATTCATTCAAGGAAACTTCCAAAGAAAAACGTCCGATTGATTTTTTTTATTATTTTATTCAAAGATATTTTGATTATTTTATTATTATTTTACTTTTTTTGGTTTAACCGAGGTTATAGCGTGAACGATCAGTTAGATTTCGTTTTAACAGTGATTAAACGAGATTACAACACAAATGATCGGTTGAAATTCATTTTATCATTTATTAGATGAGAAAACGGCTTAAATAAATGGTTAAAGCACGTTAAAAACGGAAGAAAAGAAAACTGAAAGTAAACGAAATTAAAGTGAAAGTACACAAAACAAGAAATGAATTGAAAGTCTCGAATTCGAAAACTTACCCGTTGAAGAACGAAGAACGAACGAAGAACGGATGAAGAACGGTGAAGAACGACGAAGAACGATGAAGAATTTCCACAGAATCGCTTACTGAAGCGTTACGGAAGTACTTCGACTTGATTTTTCTTCACGAAAACGTGTTTTTGCCCAAAATAGCCGAAATGCATAGCCAAAGGGGTCTTGAACATTTTGAAACAGCTCCCCCCTCCCCTATTTATAGAAAAAAAAAGAGGTGCTTGCCGCCCAAAGACTTAATGAAGAAGATTTCTAAGCGCACCCGAATTACTAAGTTCACCCCCCTTTTCGTATTTTACGGAAAAGTTACGGAAGCCTTACGGAACTGTTTTCGAATTTGATTTTCATCTTTTTTCTTTTCCCTTTTACCAATGTTAAGTGGAATATGCTTACCCAAGGTTTTCGGAAATTTTACGGAAGTATTACGGAAGCCGCGGAAGCCCCGAAAACCATTTTTCAAAAACGTGGAGGAGCTTGCCGCCCAGTTGCTTCCTCCTTAAGCAACCCAACTTCCAAAATGTTCTGGAAGGGCCTAGATTTGAATTGCTATTTACACCCCTATCTTGATAAGTTCACCCCCCTTACCTTTTTTGGTGATTCTTTTTTCGTAAAGTTACGGAAACTTACGAATCTCGTAACGATACTTGTTTTCTTTCCGTAATGTTACGGAACCTTGCGGATTACATAATCATCCCCTTTTTGACTTACGGAATGTTACGGAATCTCACTTAATTATGCAACGATGCTTCCATTTGATTTCCGGTGTGTCACGGAAACTTACGGATTGTGCATCAATATTTTTTGGTTTTCCGGCATGTCCTGGAATTTCACAAATTGCCTAATGATGGGTGCCAAGCACCTCACAAGGACCAAAGAAAGGTCGCATGTCATCAAGCAAAGGTCCCCGGACGAAATTAGGGTATGACAGTTGCCCCTCTTTACTTGTCTTTTATTGGAGATAAAAGGAAAGTAAAGATAAGACACTAATTTCGTTCCTCTCGATTTGACGAGAGTCGCGGGTGACCGTAAAATCTCCACATGCAAATGACTTGTTGTTCCCGGATTTTCACAAATTGCCTAATGATGGGTGCCAAGCACCTCACAAGGACCAAAGAAAGGTCACATGTCATCAAGCAAAGGTCCCCGGACGAAAATTGGTGTATGACACTAATTTCGCTCCTCTCGGTTGACGAGAGTCGCGGGTGACCATGACTTGTCGTTCCTGGAATTTCACAAATTGCCTAATGATGGGTGCCAAGCACCTCACAAGGACCAAAGAAAGGTCGCATGTCATCAAGCAAAGGTCCCCGGACGAAAATTAGTGTATGACACTAATTTCGCTCCTCTCGGTTGACGAGAGTCGCGGGTGACCATGACTTGTCGTTCCCGGATTTTCACAAATTGCCTAATGATGGGTGCCAAGCACCTCACAAGGACCAAAGAAAAGTCGCATGTCATCAAGGAAAGGTCCCCGGACGAAAATTAGTGTATGACACTAATTTCGCTCCTCTCGGTTGACGAGAGTCGCGGGTGACCATGAAATTTCCACATGTAAATGACTTGTTGTTCCCGGAGGAACAAAAGGTGCAGAAGACTATGTCAGCCTCTACATGCTATCAAGCGTTCTGTCTTACAGATAGCAAAAGAATGTTTATACGGATAACCACTCGGGTATTTCCGCGTATCATCGGGCCCGCCGCCTCTGGATGATACAAGGGTGCAGAATGACCAAATTTGGTCTCTGCTTGTCATCGGGCCTGCCGCCTCTGGATGATACAAGGGTGCAGAATGACCAAACTTGGTCTCTGCTTGTCATCGGGCCCGCCGCCTCTGGATAACAAAAGGGTGCGGATAACCGTAAGGTATCTCGGCGTATCATCGGGCCCGCCGCCTCTGGATGATACAAGGGTGCAGAATGACCAAACTTGGTCTCTGCTTGTCATCGGGCCCGCCGCCTCTGGATGACAAAAGGGTGCGGATAACCGTAAGGTATCTCCGCGTATCATCGGGCCCGCCGCCTCTGGATGATACAAGGGTGCAGAATGACCAAACTTGGTCTCTGCTTGTCATCGGGCCCGCCGCCTCTGGATGACAAAAGGGTGCGGATAACCGTAAGGTATCTCCGCGTATCATCGGGCCCGCCGCCTCTGGATGATACAAGGGTGCAGAATGACCAAACTTGGTCTCTGCTTGTCATCGGGCCCGCCGCCTCTGGATGACAAAAGGGTGCGGATAACCGTAAGGTATCTCCGCGTATCATCGGGCCCGCCGCCTCTGGATGATACAAGGGTGCAAAATGACCAAACTTGGTCTCTGCTTGTCATCGGGCCCGCCGCCTCTGGATGACAAAAGGGTGCGGATAACCGTAAGGTATCTCCGCGTATCATCGGGCCCGCCGCCTCTGGATGATACAAGGGTGCACGTCACATGACCTCAGGGTCAGTATGACAAAGATTATGGGGCGGCCGACAAAAGCAAGGCTCTTGCTCCTACGTATCCTCCAATGAGGAACTCAGACCTACGTAGTTCTAGATAACTTGTGAGACTTGAAAAGTCTCCATCGGAAGATGCTGACATCTCCGGAAAGGGCGCAGATGACCATATTGGCCTCTGCTCGTCAATCACACTTGGGGTGACTGAATGACGAGGTGCGGATAACCGTAAGGTGTCTCCGCGGGTTACCAGCTCTTGGGTCATGGCAACAAAAAGCGGTGCGGTCGACAAAAGCGAGGCTCTTGCTCCTACGTATCCCCCAATGAGGAACTCAGACCTACGTAGTTCTGGATAACTTGTGAGACTTGAAAAAGTCTCGGTGTTTTCTCCACTAAAATGCAAACATGCTTTAGCAAAGAGACAAATATTCCAACTGATTTAGAGCAGCATATGCTTTTTTGAGTGAAAAACAATGCGTCTACCGGAGAAGGAGAGTCTGCTGATGAAATCTCCCATAACCATAAATGAGATTTTGGATGTTAGCATTTCGTTTCTAAATGACCATTTAGAGGAAACACTGGGTTCGACAAAAATAGAAGAAATCCACTCAAAGTGTATCAATCTCGCACAGGTAAGTGTTTCATCCTAATTCCGAACCATAGATATGTCATGACTTGACTTTGCAAATTATTTCCTATCAAATCAAAAATTACATGTGTGATCATGGATCAAATAGGACTTCCCTTGGGAATGGGTTCTTTTGGGGAGTTTTTCGGCTTTTGATTATTTTTTTGCCTTTTCCTTTTCTGTTTTGGTTTTGCGCGAGGCGAACAAGTCACCGACGCACAGGATTTTGGTTGGTAATCAAAGGGAGAAGACCACTTTAGGTCATGGTTTCCTTTTCTTTCTTTTGTTCATTTGGTGACAATTCTGTATTGTTCAGATATTGTCTGGTCAAAAGACCTTTCTGCACATTTCTTCTAGTTTCTTTGACCAGGAGCTTCCTTCTTTTTTACTTTCTCCCATTCTTTGGTTGGGAATTTTCTTTCTTTTCTTTTTTCTTTCTCCCACTCTTTGATTGGGAATTTCCTTTCTTTTCTTTTTTCTCTTTCTCCCACTCTTTGATTGGGAATTTCCTTTCCTTCCTTTTTTGCTTTCTCTTTGATTGGGAATTTCCTTTCCTTCCTTTTTTGCTTTCTCTTTGATTGGAAATTTCCTTTCCTTCTTTTTTTTTTGCTTCCGAGGGTAAGGTTTATGGTGAGTCAGGATTTTGGCTCAAGGCTTGTAGAATGGCTAGACATGATACATGTCAAGGTTTGGTTTGGTTCAAGGATAAAAAGGGATGCCCCACATTATTTCCATGACACAAATGCAAAAATGATGATTTGGAAATTTTATGCAAAACTGGTTATGCATGCACCTATGCGGACACTCAAGTGTCAAATTTTTATGGTCATGTGATGCTAGGGCTCAGGATTCATTTCCTCTATTTTAGTCAACCCAACGTTTCCAAAATATGTTCTTTTATCAATTTGTGCATTCCCCGAGTCCATTTTGGGCATCTGGGAAAATCTTCACAGCATTCACCCTTCCGAGCTTGCGCTTGTTTTATTTAAATCCCCAGGATCATGAGCAACTAGGTGCGTCCTACTATAAAAAGTGATCAAATAACAAGCATAGATTCAAAAGGTACTAGGTTGCCTCCTAGCAGCGCTTCTTTAACGTCTTTAGCTGGACGCCTTATGACTTGTTGGTCACGGACCTAGTACTTCGCTTACCTTTGGCTTTGGACTTGGTCGCCTACTGGTCGGCCATGTGTCGTAGGCAACACTCTAACCTTTTTATGGATGAGCTGAGGTGAACTTTAGAGGTGGTGGCGGTGTGTCTATTGCCCGCTACCGGCCATCCCAATGTTGCTGTGGTGTTTCGCCCTGCGCCTGCCTGGGGACGCAGTACTTCTTGATGAAAGCTCGATTAGTAGGGGGCCTGATGCCCTTGCTGGAGGTTACAGGTACTCCGTAGAACTGACAGAGACCCGTAATTAGAGCTTGACAACTCCAAGACCCTGTTGGACTTCTTCGGGTCCACTGGGTGTCTTGCAGGCGCGATCCCTGCAAACAATAGATGAAATCAGAAATCAGTTGAGCGATGTGCATACTTACCTATGATGACATAACCTTGCCGGGGGGGTACGGGCACCCTATAGGACTGATAGAGGCCCGTAACCAGAGCTGGAAACCCCAGGGCCCTGTTGGACTTTTCTGGGTCCACTGGGTGTCTTGTGGGTGCGACCCCTGCAAAAAATAGATGGTATCAGAAATCAGTTGAACCATATGCATACTTACCCATGTCGGGACGACACAGACCAACTGATACTTTTGCAGGGGGTGATTGGCATTGCGGTCGCTGGGCAGAATGTTGCTAAGTAGCAACGTCATCTATATCTATGTAAGAGTGGTCATGTTGGTGCGCATGATCCGCACTCGTCTCTTTGCAGCGGCACAGGTGAAATCTTGCCCCGGTATGCATAGTAGCTGTGTGATAGCCTCCCTCTCTGGTTGTGCTCGCACAGTTGGCCTTCCTCCAATATCAGGGGGTGGCCCAGGAACCGTTAAAAGGAAACTACTGGCCCCTTAACCGGAAGTGCAAGTCTCGGTTAAGCATTTAAGGACAGAGGACCTTAAATTCTCTTAAGGTGCGGATGTGGAGCACACTGAAAATGAGGACACGTAGCCCTCTAAAGGTAAGGGCGTGCAGCCCTCTAAAGGCAAGGATGTGTAGTCCTCTGGAGGTGAGGGCGTGCAGCCCTCTGTTGGCGAGGACGTGTAGTCCTCTTCAAGGTGAGGGCGTGTAGCCCTACGAAGGTGAGGACATGCAGTCCTCTGATGGCGAGGGCGTGTAGCCCTCTGAAGGTGAGGACATGCAGTCCTCTAATGGCGAGGGCATGTAGCCCTCTGAAGGTGAGGACGTGTGATCCTCTAAAGGTGAGGGCGTGTAGCCCTACGAAGGTGAGGACATGGAGTCCTCTGATGGCGAGGGCGTGTAGCCCTCTGAAGGTGAGGACATGTAGTCCTCTGATGGCGAGGGCGTGTAGCCCTCTGAAGGTGAGGACATGTAGTCCTCTGAATGGTGAGGGTAACTAGTACCCAAGGTGAGGGCGTGTAGCCCTCTCAAGGCGAGGACATGTAGTCCTCTGGAGGTGAGGGCGTGCAGCCCTCTGATGGTGAGGACGTGTAGTCCTCTCAACGGTGAGGGTAACTAGTACCCGAGGTGAGGGCGTGTGGCCCTCTCAAGGCGAGGACATGTAGTACTCTGGAGGTGAGGGCGTGCAGCCCTCTGATGGTGAGGACGTGTAGTCCTCTCAAGGTGAGGACGTGTAGTCCTCTCAACGGTGAGGGTAACTAGTACCCAAGGGTCCACCCTTATGAGAAAGCAAGAGATCGACTCATCGAGAGGGCCGGTCATCCCAAATCCACAAGATTTGGACATTAGATGTAGGAAATCTATGCAGTTAAACATGATTTTTAGGGATGCAGATGCATGCAACCTTTGTCGTGAAATTTGGTAAATGCGGACTTCATATGAAACAATGCAATGTAATGGAAAGTTGTACAATGTTCATGACATTCTTTCCCTATTTTGTGATTTTGATTTTGATTTAATTTTTTTTTTTTTTTGGAAAACACAGATTGACTGTCCTTTTGAAAGAGGTGATAATTCATGCAACCTCATCCTATCTTTTTGCAAATCTCTCCGGGAACTCCCTCAGAGTGTATGTTCTTTTTGATTTAGTCACTTGACCATTTTGGAGTGACGGCAATGGAGTCGTTTGATGTTTAATCAATCCATTGAAATCCTAGGGTTTGTCCCCTTTTTTTTTGTTAAAAACATCGATGGGTGAGAACTTTTGATCGGCCCCTATGTTCACTTGAGGCTCATGCACGGTGCCCCTCATTGCCCCAGTGTAAGGCTTTGAGGTACCAAGTGTTGTCTTGTTTTCACGACCTCGTAGTGCGGAAGAATGAAAGAAGCAGTTGATTCTTGCAAAAAGAATTTTCCAAGGACGAGAAATAGTTGAAGGATTTTTTTTTAGTTGATGGATTAAGTCAAATGACTCCTATGTAGAAGCAAGATGTTTTGATGTCTTGATGATGCTAAAGGATCAAGTGCTTCTAAGTTTTATTCAAGACAAGAATCCAAGAAAATCAAGATATATGATCAAGTTGATCTCTAGAATCTTAGGAAGAAGTTTCCAAATTGAAGAAGCAAAAGGTTTGACCAAGGAATTCTATCCTTTCAAATTGAGATTTGCTCTCTGGTAATCGATTACCAGCAGTTTGAAAATGTTTTAATTCAAATTTTTAAAACCTGTAATTGATTACATAAGTCTTGTAATTGATTACCAGAGGGGATTTTCAGAAAATAATTTCCAAGAGACATATCTATTCAAATGTTTTATGAACGGCCATTCAAATGTTTTAAAGAGAGTTTTCATTGCCCAAACAGTTTTATCCTCTCGAAAGATCAAGAGTTTTTCCGAACTGAAATGTCTTATCCTCTCAAAAAGATTCCTTGGTCAACCACTTGCATATTCAATAAGGAATTTTTGATTGATCTTCATTTTACAATCTACCTCTTTTAAGAGAGACCTCTTCTTCTCTACTTCTTATTTCTGAAAAGGGATTAAGAGACCGTGGGTCTCTTGTTGTAGGGGATTCTTGAACACAAGGGAAGAGTTGTCCCTATGTGCATTGTTAATTCGAAAAGAGAGAGTGATAGTTCAATTGGGGAATAGTCTTTGCATCTTAATTCAACCCCCTTTTTTCTTAAGGTAACTGAGGCCATTTGTCCAACATCCTATTCATGATAACTCACTTCTCTCTAAAAAGACAAAATGAGGTCACATGAACGTCTATATTTTTACTTGAAAACACAGTCAATCAAATGCCTTTTTATTTTTTATTTTGAGACTTATTTTGTTTTGAACTTTGCTCGTTGTTTTACGGCACCCCCACCAACGTGCAAGATGAGTAATCTCTGATTGAACGGTCTTGGAAGTCAACACTCAGGAGCGCAGGTTGCTTGAGCAAACAGACCAATGGCTTTCACTCACATTCCGGTGGAAGTTGAATAAGCAAAGATGTGTTCGTGAGAGGATGTCCATTTTATCCATATCATTTAACATTGTAACTGTGGTTTATGGCATAAACTTGAAAATCCTAATGAGTGATAACAACAGCTTCCAGAATTGCCCCATGTGTGGCATCTCTTGTCAATGTCAGGATTTACACGCAATTCTCCTCAAATTTCAGCCAGCCCGCATCAATTAGACCTTGCACCTTACGCTTCAGAGCCCTACAATGCTCAATGGAAAGCCCCGGGGCTTCTCCGTGACAAGCACACGTTGCGTTCGAGTCGTATTCTCGGAGAAATGGAGGTTGATGAACCTTGGCTAGGGTTATGGCTACCATTGAATTATCAAGTAGATATGGGAGCAAGTCAGCATAGGACACTGGAATTGGGGTGAATTCTACAGGCTTTCTGCTGCAAAATTCCTTTTTGTTGGTGTTTTTTTGGTTTGTGCTAAAGGTGGTCTTCGTCATTGGAAGTGCGGTAGACAGGCTTTGTGGTTGATTTAGGGATGGCCTTTGTGGATAACTGGGTGGTGGGTAAGGAGGAGGTTTGTTATTGGCTGAGTAATGACATTGTTGGGTTTGGTGGGAAACTTGGCCGTATAGGAATGGCAGTCACAGCATGGGTTTCTCCCTCTTTCTCACCCTCTTCATTTGCCCCAGTTTTCTCAGTCGTCCTAGTAGGATGATCAAATTTGCCTCTTTTCGGACCCACATCGATCCTTTCACTGGCGAAGACCAAATCCGCAAAGCTTTGAGGGTGCGTAGCCCACCATCTTTTCATAGTAGAGTATCGATAATGTGTCTACCATCACGATCATCGTCTCCCTTTCCATCATTGGGGGTACCACCTGGGCCGCCAGATCCCTCCACCTTTTGGGCGTGTTCTTTGAAAGATCCGTCCCCCTTTTTGCAAATGTTCTGTAGTTGCATCCTATCCGGAACCATATCAAAATTGTACTGATACTGCCTAACAAAGGCAACCATTAGGTCCTTCCAAGAATGGACTCGGGAAGATTCCAAGTTAGTGTACCAGGTAACAGCTACCCCAGTAAGACTTTCTTGGAAGGAATGTATTAGCAATTCCTCATCTTTTGCGTATTCCCCCATCTTCTGACAATACATCTTTAGATGGTTCTTGGGACAAGTAGTCCCCTTGTACTTGTCAAAGTCCAGCACCTTGAACTTGGGAGGGGTGATGATATTGGGTACTAGGAACAACTCTTTTAGGTTAGCAAAGGCATAATCTTCACCTCCTTCAATGGCCCTGAGCCTTTCCTCTAGATGATCCAACTTTCCCATTCCTGCCATAGTCATGAGGGTTTTTAACCGCTGTGGAACGTGAGGGTTGTGGTTGTGGATGATATTGAGGGCCCTCCAAAGTGTTTTGCAGGGGTATACCACCAACTGCTTGCCCTTCAGCAGCATATCCGAGGCAAGGCTCGAAGTTGGCTAGATCGTGGTGGGGAATTTCATGTGTCTCCTCCATGGGTCGAGAGACATGTGCATGATCAGATTGAGGTTGTTGGCTCTTAATGAGTATGGGAGTGGAGTTATTGACATCCTCATTGGGAATGTACACCACATTGGGTGGTGTATAGTTTGGGAGGCAAACCATATGGCGGGAAGGCGTGCTTGTTTTGAATTTGCACATCATGGGATCATCCGTACTTCCCAAATCTTTGCCTACCATATTTGAGGTTGGATGATTCATTTGCTTGAGGCCAGATGGGAGCATCGGGTTCACCTTAGCGACAGCGCTAGTAGCGGCAACTATAACCGCATTGGCTTCCGTTATCTTCTTCATGCTCATCATGGCCTCCATCATTGTGGCCATTTGCTCTTTCATGGCCTCCATGTCGGCCTTCATCTTCTCTTGCACCTCCTCTGCTTCACCCATTACTCTAGCTCTAGCACGAGTTCGGTAAGGGTGCCGTAAAGCGTGTCCTTTTCTTTTTGATAAGTTCATTTTATTTTATTTTATTTTATTTTTCAAGGAAAGAATGCAATGAGCAATGCAACTAATGAAAAGCATGGATGCATGCGAATGATGTACAGTCAAAGTATTGCGAATTTTTACGCAGGATATGGGGTTGAATCAATTTAGATTTTCAACATGGTCCATGACATCTTTGTCAAGGTGAAACTGGAAGTAACAAGGACATCAACAATCCTAAATATGTTTGGCAGTAGAGGAAGCAGTGATGTGACTCGATTCATCTTTTGCCCCAATTTTGCAAGACGGTTACTTCCATATTTTGACTTGATGAACCTTTTTATAAAAGCATGAGCTTGGTTCAACCCTATAATCCAAGGAATGGAAATTCTGATCGCCAATACTTCAACAACATCTCATAGGGATGAATGACTCGGGCATACTTTAAGCTATGCATGGAAAATGTAATTATGAAATTGAGATGCCCGAAGAAACACCATTTCCTAGTTAACCATGCATTAGGTACCGTGTTCAATTATTTTGTTTTGTTGTTGTGTGTGTTTTTTTTTTTTTTTAGAAATGGGTTTATGATCCCAACATGGTTGGCTCATGGTGCCTAACACATGCAACTAAGAATGTAGTGTGAAGTTTCACGCTTCCCCTTTTTTGTTTTTGTAGAGGAAAACACAAGGATGAGCAAACATGAAAACAAATGGTATGCAATTTTGCAGATCAAAAAGTTTGTTGAACGCATATGCATGATGATGCCATGACTCATGCCAAATGTGAGGCTAGAATATGATAACGGACAAATGCAGGAACGATATGTTCATTATGATGTTATGAAGAGATGCTTATGCGATGCATGATATGAATGCATTTTACGGACACGAGACCCGGAAAATTATCTCTTCTTACTTGCGCATTTGGGGGCGCAGTGCCCCATGTGCACAATTAAGAAGGTGATATGGACCTTTTGGCTTCCCGTGACAAAGGATGAGACCAACATACAATGCATGCTAGAGATAAAATGCGGGAGTGACTTGATTCGCACTGATTTTTGGAGTAAAAACGTGGGATAAACTCATTTTTTTCAAAAAGTTATAACTGGTCAAGATCTGAGCGACAATACAAACTTCCTAGCGGTTTCTAATCATATGGTCCCTTAAGTCTATCATATGCTAACAATAGCTGAGAAGTCTGTGGATCTCCTCGGGGGCGGAGTAGGTGTCCGCCATTGCCTTGGCCTTGGCTAACAATCGGGGAAGTTCTTGACTCCTGTTCAAAGTAAGAGCAAATCGGTCCGTCCACATTGTTGCCTCTTGGTGCAATGAATCAATTACCCTTTCCCTTGCTTCCCTTTCTGCTGATATCTTGGCGTACTCATCCTCTAGCCTTTGCTCGTGAGTCGCCGCTAGATTTAGCTTCTCTTTGCACTTATCGATGATGGCCCACATATTCCCTTCAGTCTCGCTTAACTGTTGGGACAAATTTCTTTTCGACCTAAGGTAAGCCTTTAGCTCGTCCTTCAAGATCATGCCTTTGACCCGTGATGATTCCTTTCACCTCTTCGGAAATTGAGCTCACTATTGCTGCCCTATAAAGCCCCTCAAAACTTTGTTTTGGTCGTGTTCTTCCTTTCGGGCCTTCATGGTTTCTTGTTCCAAGGCTTCAGCGGTGGCCATATTGACGTCCCTTAGTTCATCATACTCTCTTCAGACTTTGATGGCTATGGACTTGAACTTCTCTTTGACTACCCGGGCTCTTTCAAGCTCTGCCTTTAGGGCTTGTACCTCATCATTTTCTTCCGAAGCTTTAACCTCATCGTCTCTCACAGTCTTTAGATTTGGGAGCCAATCCAATCCTTGTGTCCGGACTCTCAGCCACTTATGATAGCCGTCGATGATCCCATTACTGCTTCGCCTAAGCTCTCTGTCCTTTCTTCACACCGCATCACATGCCTTGCGAACTCCTTGGAGTACCTTTGCATTGGGGTCACTGAAACCCCGTGTAAAGAAAGGCGTGATGCTTTCGTCTAATGGCGCTCCTCTCATGGGGTAGCCAAGTTGTCTTATGGCGAGGACAGGATTATAATTTATACAACCCCTTGTTCCCATTAAGGGAACATTTGGAAATCCTTCGCATGAAGATAGAATCCTGATTCTTCCTTCCTTCTAGCGAGGGAACCAATTAACAGACGCCCCTCTATGCTAGTCAAGAGTTGGTCCCAATTCGTCTTTCTTTTTTCGACGCACGAGCGGTGACCTTGTAGCGGATAGACGGGCCTTCCTTCTTGGAGAAAAAGGTGTGAAACCAGCCACACATAGAGAGCCAGTGCACAACAAACAATTCTTGCGCTGCTCTTTTTCACATCCCCGGTCGAACGTGTCATACATGGCCAAAATGGCGACGACCGGGCTTTCCTTGCCATGATGAAAGGCGAGGAAAGCGTCAATCGCTGCTAGGTCCACTAACCCTTCCATATTCGGAAAGAGGACAACTCCAAAGATCAAAAGCGCCAAGATGTCAATAAAAGAAAGCCCATTCGCCTTAATTTGCCAAGGCCTTTGCCCTTTCCTCCAAACACTTCCTTGGTACTCCGACTACCCCATTCCTGTTTTGCTTTACACGGTCCAACTCTTGTGCTGAGATTTTCACCACCTTGGCAACTCTTGTCGTGGAGGGATAGAACCCAGAGAAAAGATATGGCTTCCTTCCTCCCAGTGGGCATCCCAGGATTTCTTCAAACTCTTTCACAGTCGGCACTAGCTGGAAGTCCTCAAATGTGAAGCACCTTAGGGGCTGGTCATAATACTGGGAAAGGGATGCAATCGGTTCCATGGAGACTTCTACCCTAGCTAGGTCCCAAATCTTACCATAGGCTTTGCGGAAGGCTTGCCGTTGAAGTTGACCCATTAATTGCCCCAACTTTCGTAAACTGGTGACCTCTAAGCTCTTGATTTTGACTTGATAGAACCTCTTTTTAAGCGAAGGCTTTTGACTTGATCCCATGTTTTACTAAAGTGAAATAAAATCTAGTGCGAAACAAAACTCCTACATCTATCATGGGTGGAATGGATGAATGCATGAAGAAATGCATATGACACAGATGCAATTTACGAATACGGGAGCCCGAGAAATTGTTTCCTTCTTGGATACAACGTTTGGGCAGCATGGCACCCAACGTATGTTTTTTAAGAAGGCGACACGGACCCTCCGTCGGTTTGCTAAAGTGAGGGGATCAAAGACGAAACCCACGCATGATGCATATGCGAAAGGCACAACACGGGGATGTACATAGTACGACAATATTCACAAACAAATATAAGCAAAAGGGTATATGATACTTATGCATGGCAGTGTGAAAAATGGCACGCAGCGTGTTTGCTCCGTGCCCCTATTTAAGGGACCTATAAGGGAGAGAGCTAACTAGGCTTTTAGTGATAACCCCCAAGGTAGTCATATCTCTCTTGATGGTTTCTAGAGGTATCATCCCCTTCGAAGAACATACTGCAGCAGTAGGGACTACTAGCAACAATATGTTTTCAAAGAGAAAAACTCTAGATGAGGGTTGACTGTAATCAAGCAAGTCGGAGACCTAGCATGATCACGGATTCACCTCCACTCCTTATGTTCCCACGAACCCGGGTATAGGGCCCTTTTTCAACTCACCGTGTGTGCAAATAGTGTTAGTGTTTGTGTGCATCAAATGAATAAATATTTACCTCATGCATACAAAAAAAATGCACTAAAAGCATCAAAGAGTTATATATACAAGAACATAATAAGGGGAAGCCAACAAAGGAGTAAGTCATGGCAAAATTTGCACAAGATTAAATGGCCTAACTCTCTAAAAACAGTCCCCAGCGGAGTCGCCAACTGTCGCAACCTACCCTTCGGCGGGAGGGCGACGCGTGACTCGCGGGATGCGTGTTCCACGAAAAGAATACGCGCGGAGTCGCCACCAACGTTTATTTGAGGAAAACGTCGGAAAAACCGGAAAAGACGCGATCTACGAACTTTTAAGTGAAAAGGTTCGGGAGTTGTATTTACGCACGGGGAAGGTATTAGCACCCCACACGTCCGTCCCAAGGGACGGCAGCCTTTAATCGAATGTGCAAACATGACTTTGATTTTTATGTTCCCTTTTATATCCTTATATCCTTTATATCCTTTTTATATTTTTTTCTTTTTGTGGTCGACAAGGGTGTTTCCCTTTGCTCCTACGTATTCCTCAATTTGCGATGAGGAAATCAGACCTACGTAGTTCTTTCGGAACAAAGTGTTTGGTTAAGTTGTTTTTGTCTTTTTTTGCAAAATATGTTGTTATTGAACAAAAGGTCATTTAAGGTGTTGGACCATTAAACGGTCTTTTGATTTTGAAAGGAGAGAAACGTTAAGGCGTTGGACCATTAACGATCTCTTGGGGTGGTCGACAAAAGTGGGGCTTTTGCTCCTACGTATCCTCAATTGCGATGAGGAAATCAGACCTACATAGTTCTTGCAAAAGCGGTAAATTCACATGTTGATTTTATGCTTTTGAACGGTCCATGTTAACCGATAAAAGCAAAGAGGACCGTTTAAGGCGTTGGACCTTAAAACGGTTTTTAGTGATTTTTTGGAAAAAAACTTGATTTGTGAGTTGATTTTAGTCTTAGTTTCACTTTGGTTATTAATCAATTCATTCAAGGAAACTTCCAAAGAAAAACGTTCGATTGATTTTTTTTATTATTTTATTCAAAGATATTTTGATTATTTTATTATTATTTTACTTTTTTTGGTTTAACCGAGGTTATAGCGTGAACGATCAGTTAGATTTCGTTTTAACAGTGATTAAACGAGATTACAACACAAATGATCGGTTGAAATTCATTTTATCATTTATTAGACGAGAAAACGGCTTAAATAAATGGTTAAAGCACGTTAAAAACGGAAGAAAAGAAAACTGAAAGTAAACGAAATTAAAGTGAAAGTACACAAAACAAGAAATGAATTGAAAGTCTCGAATTCGAAAACTTACCCGTTGAAGAACGAAGAACGAACGAAGAACGGATGAAGAACGGTGAAGAACGACGAAGAACGATGAAGAATTTCCACAGAATCGCTTACGGAAGCGTTACGGAAGTACTTTGACTTGATTTTTCTTCACGAAAACGTGTTTTTGCCCAAAATAGCCGAAACGCATACCCAAAGGGGTCTTGAACATTTTGAAACAGCTCCCCCCTCCCCTATTTATAGAAAAAAAGGGAGGTGCTTGCCGCCCAAAGACTTAATGAAGAAGATTTCTAAGCGCACCCGAATTACTAAGTTCACCCCCCTTTTCGTATTTTACGGAAAAGTTACGGAAGCCTTACGGAACTGTTTTCGAATTTGATTTTCATCTTTTTTCTCTTCCCTTTCACCAATGTTAAGTGGAATATGCTTACCCAAGGTTTTCGGAAATTTTACGGAAGTATTACGGAAGCCGCGGAAGCCCCGAAAACCATTTTTCAAAAACGTGGAGGAGCTTGCCGCCCAGTTGCTTCCTCCTTAAGCAACCCAACTTCCAAAATGTTCTGGAAGGGCCTAGATTTGAATTGCTATTTACACCCCTATCTTGATAAGTTCACCCCCCTTACCTTTTTTGGTGATTCTTTTTTCGTAAAGTTACGGAAACTTACGAATCTCGTAACGATACTTGTTTTCTTTCCGTAATGTTACGGAACCTTGCGGATTACATAATCATCCCCTTTTTGACTTACGGAATGTTACGGAATCTCACTTAATTATGCAACGATGCTTCCATTTGATTTCCGGTGTGTCACGGAAACTTACGGATTGTGCATCAATATTTTTTGGTTTTCCGGCATGTCCTGGAATTTCACAAATTGCCTAATGATGGGTGCCAAGCACCTCACAAGGACCAAAGAAAGGTCGCATGTCATCAAGCAAAGGTCCCCGGACGAAATTAGGGTATGACAAGAGGTAATATCTTCAAATAACTTATCTATTTCTTTTGATGAATTGCAAGAAGCATTTGTTGATCTGCATAAAGAGTCAATTAAACTTGCAAAATTAGTTTCATCTTCAAAGAAAACAATTTCAAATTTAGAAAATGAAATCTCAAAATTAAACAAAGAATTAGATCATCTTAGAAATGAAGTCTCAATTTCTAAAACAAATGAAAAAGTTAATATCTCCACTATTTTTGACAAGAAAATATCAGATCCTTGTAGTTGTTGTGAAAAATATGAAAAAGAAATTAAAAAGTTGAAAAATTCACTTGCTAAATTTTCTTATAGTAAAAATAATTTAGATGTCATATTAAGTAAACAAAGATATGTTTCCAATAAGAATGGACTACGGTATAAATCTGAAAAACAACAAAAGTTTCATAAAAACTTTTCTACTTCCACACAAAAATGTAATTATATCACTTGTTTTTACTGTGGAAGAAGAGGACATGGCATATCAATTTGCTACTTCAAGAAAAATTACAGCAACATTAAAATGATATGGGTCCCAAAAGGATCCTCAGTTTATACTAACATGCAAGGACCCAATAAAGTTTGGGTACCTAAGTCAAAAACTTAATTATGTAGGTGTCTTTGAGGAAGAAGTGGTACATAGATAGCGGATGCTCAAAACATATGACTGGAGATGCATCAAATTTTACACATATCTCTCCAAAGAAAAGCGGGCATGTAACATATGGTGACAACAACAAAGGTAGAATCCTTGGAGTTGGTAAAATAGGTACAAATTCTTCAAACTCCATTGAAAATGTTCTACTTGTTGAAGGCCTTAAGCACAGCCTGCTTAGCGTTAGTCAATTATGCGACAAAGGCTATCTAGTATCATTTGATTCTCAAAAATGTCTTATAGAACATAAGCATGACATTAATATAAAGCATGTAGGACATAGAGTCAATAATGTTTACATGATAGACTTAAGCATAAAACTAGAAAACAATCATTGCTTTCTTAGCAAAGACGATGATCCATGGTTATGGCATAAAAGAATTGCTCACATAAACATGGATCACTTAAATAAATTAATTTCAAAAGATTTAGTAGTTGGTTTGCCTAAATTGAAATTTGAAAAAGATAAACTATGTGATGCATGTCAAAAGGGCAAACAAACAAGAGTCTCATTCAAACCTAAAAATGTTGTTTCAACCACTCAACCCTTACAATTATTGCATATGGATTTATTTGGTCCATCTAGAACCATGAGTTTTGGAGGAAATTACTATGCTCTAGTTATAGTTGATGATTTCTCTAGATATACTTTGACATTATTTATTACACATAAAAGTGATTCATTCCAAGCATTTAGAAAACTAGCTAAAGTCATACAAAACAAGAAAAATCTTAAGATTGCATCCATTAGAAGTGATCATGGGGGTGAATTTGAAAACAAAGATTTTGAATTATTCTGTGATGAACATGGTATTGAACACAATTTTTCTACACCTAGAACCCCTCAACAAAATGGAGTTGTTGAGAGGAAAAATAGGTCATTGGAAGAAATTGCTAGAACTTTATTAAATGATACTTCTCTTCCAAAGTATTTTTGGGCTGAAGCGGTCAATACTGCATGTTACATCATGAATAGGGCCTTAATAAGACCTATTTTAAAGAAAACCCCATATGAGTTATTTAATGGTAGAAAACCTAATATTTCTCATCTACATGTTTTTGGTTGCAAATGCTTTGTGCTCAATAATGGAAAAGATAATCTAGGAAAATTTGATGCAAAATCTGATGAAGGTATTTTTCTTGGATATTCATTACAAAGCAAAGCATATAGGATATATAATAAAAGAACTATGAATATCGAGGAATCCATTCATGTTACCTTTGATGAATCTAATGTTATCTTGTCAAGAAAGAATATGCTAGATGATATTGCAGATTCTTTAGAACATATGAATATTCATGAACAAGATTCCAAAGGAAATGATAAAGGAAACAATGAAGATCCTCCAGAAGAAGTCAAATCCAATGATGAACTTCCAAGAGAATGGAAAGCTTCAAGAGATCATCCCCTCGACAACATTATTGGTGATATCTCAAAAGGGGTAACAACTAGACATTCTCTTAAAGATTTATGCAATAATATGGCTTTTGTATCTATGATTGAACCTAAAAATATAAAATAAGCCATAGTAGATGATAACTGGATCATTGCCATGCAAGAAGAACTGAACCAATTTGAAAGAAACAATGTGTCGAAATTAGTAGAAAAACCTGAAAATTATCCTGTCATAGGAACAAAATGGGTTTTTAGAAATAAATTAGATGAACATGGTATAATTATTAGAAATAAAGCCAGGTTAGTAGCAAAAGGGTATAATCAAGAAGAAGGAATAGACTATGATGAAACATATGCTCCTGTTGCAAGATTAGAAGCCATTAGAATGCTTTTGGCATATGCATCCATAATGGATTTTAAACTTTATCAAATGGATGTTAAGAGTGCCTTTCTAAATGGCTTAATTCAAGAAGAGGTATATGTTGAACAACCCCCTGGTTTTGAAATTCCGGATAAACCAAATCATGTTTATAAATTACAAAAGGCTCTTTATGGTTTGAAACAAGCCCCTAGAGCGTGGTATGAACGCTTAAGCAATTTTCTTCTAGAAAAAGAATTCTCTAGAGGTAAAGTGGATACCACATTGTTCATAAAGAGAAAGCATAATGATATTTTGTTGGTTCAAATATATGTTGATGATATAATTTTTGGATCCACTAATGATTCATTGTGCAAGGAGTTTTCCCTTGATATGCAAAGTGAATTTGAAATGTCAATGATGGGAGAACTAAAGTACTTTCTGGGATTACAAATCAAGCAAACTCAAGAAGGTATATTCATCAATCAATCCAAGTACTGCAAGGAATTGATCAAAAGATTTGGGATGGAAAGTGCAAAACACATGTCTACACCGATGAGCACTAGTTGTTACTTAGATAAAGATGAATCTGGTCAGTCTATAGACATAAAACAATATCGAGGTATGATCGGATCTCTTCTCTATTTATCTGCTAGTAGACCTGATATTATGTTTAGTGTATGCATGTGTGCTAGGTTTCAATCCAACCCCAAACAATCACATTTAAGTGCAGTAAAGAGAATCATGAGATATCTATTAGGTACAATTAATTTAGGATTATGATATCCTAAGAATTCAATATGTAACTTAATAGGATATTCTGATTCTGATTTTGCCGAATCTAAAACTGATAGAAAAAGCACAAGTGGAACTTGTCAATTCATTGGATCGGCTCTTTGTCTCATGGCATAGTAAGAAACAAAACAGTGTTGCTTTATCTACTGCTGAAGCGGAGTATATCTCTGCTGGTAGTTGTTGTGCATAGATTTTATGGATGAAGCAACAATTATCTGACTATGGCATGCTTCTTGATCACATACCTATTAAGTGTGATAATACTAGTGCCATAAATCTATCCAAAAATCCAGTTCAACACTCTAGAACTAAACATATAGAGATTAGACACCATTTTCTTAGAGATCATGTTCTAAAGGGAGATTGTGTATTAGAGTTTGTTGATACTAAGAATCAACTTGCTGATATTTTCACAAAACCTCTCCCCAAGGAAGTATTCTTCTCTACTAGAAGAGAATTAGGCCTCTTAGATGTTAGAGATTTAGAAAAATAAGGATTGATTGATTAATTTACTCTAAATGATTGATTGTTTATAGATTATTTTGATTGATCTTGTTTGAATTCTTGTTATTATGATAGAATTTATGATGTCTTGTGTATGTAATGATTGAATGATTGAATTAAGTGCATTAGTAGTGATAATTAATCATATTGGATGTGTTTTAGCATAAACATAGATATTCTCTTAAGAAACTAGCCTAGGATAGGCTCTGGTAATCGATTACCATCCAGTGTAATCGATTACACATGAACAGGCAGTTTGTAATCGATTACAACATCCTGTAATCGATTACCAGAAGGCTTATTGGTCCTGTAATCGATTACCAATCCCTGTAATCGATTACAATTCATCCTCTTCTATAAATACTCACGAAAACAGAGCTGTTGCGCAGCCAAAGCCTCCTCCACGTTTCCTCCATACCTAAAACTTCAAATCTTCGAATCTCACTCAATTCTTCACCAAATCACGTCCCGTAAAGCCCAATCTTCCTCTTTTTCACTCCTCTTTCACTTCCACCGATCAAAATCCACAAAAAATTCATCAAATGGCAGAGCCATCGAAGAAGAGAAAGGGATCATCCTCCACCGCTGCTGCTGCTGCCCATCGCCGCCACGGCCCATCCGGAGCACCCACAACACCTATTCATCCTTCTTTGTCATCTCCAAGATCATCAACATTGTTTTCATCCGATGATCAGCGTCTACGGTACCTTTCTCAGTTTTCTTCTAGAATCATCTTAGACCCTAAGTACCTAGACGTAGAATTCTTTAATGATGAAACATTTGATTGCTATCAAGTGTTTCAAAATTCTGGCCTTGTTGATTTCATGTCATTAAAATTGCCATATTATCCTGAACTTGTAAAGGTCTTCTACTGCAATTTAAAAATTCAGGATGGCATTATTATCTCTAAGGTGCATGGTATTCCTATGGTCATTGATCAGTCATTGTTCTTTTCATTAACTAATTTACCCAGTCAAGGTGCACCTTTTGAGGGCACCATTCTTGATGATTGGAAATTTGATTATTCGAGTCATGATGCTCGCCGTATGGTCTGCAATGATCAGGCTGAAATGACCGGTAGATTGCTGGCCGGGTCATTAACATTTGATAATTGCATCATGCACTATATAATTGTTAGAATTTTGCTTCCTCGGTCTTCCAATTTAGCACAGGCCTCTGAGGAGGATTTGATTCTTATGTGGGCTTTTCTTACCGGTCGTCAGATCGACTGGGCTCATTTGGTTCGGTACCGAATGCATAAGGCATTACGGGCCAATGCACCTCTTCCTTATCCACATTTGATTACTCTGTGTCATACCCTAATTTCGTCCGGGGATTATAATTTGATGATATACAACCATTGATTGGCCACTTCGAGATATTTGGCACCCTTTGTTGCACAATATGTGAAGTCCCGAGACGTGCCGAAAATCAAAAGGAAGCAGGCTTACGCGATCTGTGAAAATTCCGTGATGTGACGGAAATCGAAAAGAGGTATTTTTCGCAATCCGTGAGTTTTCGTAACTTCTTCGAAAGCTAAAAAAGAGTAAATACATAATCCGTAAGGACTCGTAACCTTGCGGAAGGAAAATAAGTATCGTTACGAAATTCATAAACTTTCGTAACGTTACGGAAAAAGAATTACCAAAAAAAGGTAGAGGGGGTGCATTTAGTAAAAAAAAGGGGTACAAATAGCAATCAGGCCTAGTTGGGCCTTCCAGATTCTTCCTCCAGAAGGCTATTGCTTCTGGAGGAAGCAACCTTGCTCGCCTGGGCGAGCTGGGTGGCAAGCTCTTCTCCTATTTTGCTATAAATAGGGGGAGGAGTGAAGGGAGAAGGGGTTCAGCCTTCTTGCCACTTCTCATTCTCTCGAAATTGCTGAGGAAAATTATTTCCGTGAAGAAAATCCAAGCCGAGGCGCTTCCGTAATCTTTCCGTGAGTAATTACGCGAAGATTCTCGACCGTTCTTCAACATTCATCGTTCGTTCTTCGTTTTCTTCAGTCTTCAACGGGTAAGTACCTCAAACCGAGCTTTTCAATTCATTCTATGTACCCGTGGTGGTCCACATTTTGTTTCATGTATTTTTATTCTCGTTTTCATTCACTTTTTATACCCCTTTTTGACGTGCTTAAGTCATTTATTTAAGTCATTTCTCGCCTAATCTAAAAATAAAATAAATTTCCACCGATCGTTTGAATTGTATCATCCGTTAATTTCGGTTAAAATGAATTCCGACCGTTCGGTCGTGCCATAACCAAGTTGGAAATCAAAAAAGAGGTAAAATAATAATATAATAATAAAAAAATACCTTTTAGTAAAATAAAGCGAAAAATCAATCGGACGTTTTCTCTTTGGGATTTCTCATTCTTAATTGAATTGACTAATAACTAAAGTGAAACTAAGGCTAAAATCAACTCGCCTAGTCAAGCTCGTCCACAAAAATAAGATTTTGAAAATTTATCATTTCAGTTTCTTACCAAGTAAAATGGATCATTTTTAAGGTCCAACGCCTTAAAATGATCACCCTTCAAGTAAAAAGAATCACTTGATTCACGCATAGGAAAGAACTACGTAGGTCTGATTTCCTCTTCGATGGAGGGTACGTAGGAGCAAAAGCCCCGCTTTTTTCGACCTCAAAAAATAAAAAGAAATAAAAGTTAAGGTAATACAATTTCCACAATTCTAAAAAATTGGTTGTTGTCCTTTGAGACAAACGTGAGAGGTGCTAATATCTTCCTCAAACGTAAATACAACTCCGGAACTTAGAATTTTCATTTTGACCGGTTTCCTTCGGTTTTTCTGACGTTTTCCACAAATAAACGTTGGTGGCGACTCCGCGCATCTTTCCTCCTTTGGAAAGCGCACCCGTGAGCCTCGCCTTCGCTCACCCGCAAAAGGGCAAGTTGCGACACTCTGTTTTTGCGTCATTTTCAAATACCGCTTGATGATGAACCCTTTGTTCAAGTCAAGTGTTCCTTTGCAATTGGTGCTGGTGCAGTGACTTCCTTTGGGTACCGTAAAGATCGGAATGGTCAATGGCTGAAGAAGGATGCACTCCCTCCTCAAGATGAACGTACTCCTTCACCTCCTCCTCCGCCTGAAGATTCCGCACTCATGAATGAAGTCCTCTCTGAATTACGGGGTCTTCGTTCTTATGTTGGTGACCGCTTCGACTCGTTAGATACACACTTTGCCGGTATGGACATTCGCCTCACACAGCTTGAAGAGGATGTCGGATACATTCGTCAGAGTTTCGATCTTCCACCACCACCTCCGCCTTCTTAGACTTTAGTTTCTGATTATATGTCTTTTATAAGCCGTGTATTTTGGCTATTTAGTTTCTTAGAGTTTAAATTATTATGTTAAGTACTTTATTTATTTATCTTGTGGTATTTGGATTTCAGTCTTTTCTGCTTTGACATTATGTGGTTGTTGACTGATCGAGGCCGTACCCGAATCAAATAAACATGAAAATGCAGTAACTAGGAAGTGATCCTAGGTCGTTTCCCAACGAGCAGTGACAAGCCAAATGTTCATAATATACTTGCAGTAACAGTAACGATGGGCGGGGGGGGGGGGGGGGTTTGGTTGTTTGGTAATTAAAGAGCAGAACAAATAAAATGGAATACGAAACTACTAATATTAAAAACGGGTTGTTTCCTCTGATTTAGAAGCCACTCTCTTATCCTGGGTTATGGAGAATTCGTCCCTAACAGTCAACCACTTAATCCAACCCTATTTCAATTTACTAAGCGAAAATCAACTTAGGGTTTTCAATACGTGATTAGGCACCACATACACCAGTTAGCCCTTCGTCCATTAAGCATGAACGCAAGTTAGGCTCAGAGGCAATTAATCGAACACGAAGCGTGCACTGATTAATATTCACGAAATTGGGATAACTGGTGAAGGGAAAACTGCCAGGAAACCACATTACAAACGAAACCTCAAAGAGAGTTGGGCTTCGTCCTCAAAAGGAAACAACACCAGAAAATCTAGCCTTCCATGGATTCAAACAGAAAACGCAAATGAAACATGAAGCAGAAACGTAAATGAACAAGAACGTAAATGAAAAGAAACGTAAATGAACAGAAACGTAGAAGAAGAAGCAAGAATGAACTCGTAATTAGAAGCAGAAAACGGAAATTTGCATTAAGAAAGAAAACTGTAACAAGGGAACAGAAAAACGTGAAAACCTAAAACCAAAGCTCTAAATAATGAAAATAGCCTAGCAGAATAGAATGCCCTGCACGAATCCCAAGGCAGCTATTTAAAAAGAGTCACTCAAAGTCACTGGGCCCTATTACAATACTCTGGCCCAAAACGAAATAAACACTGAACAACATAAAATAAAATTGCGAAATTTCCTAATTAGAAATTAACTAAGGTAAGCGCTGCTTTATTTGCCCTCTTCAAGTCCACAACCAAAATCCGGATTAAGCCCAATGTTTCATTAATTCCTGAAATTAGATTAAAAACATCAAATTAGCTAAATGAGCCCAAATAATAAAACTGCCTAATTAATTGACAATTAAGACCAATCAAAAATTAAAATGGTGCAAAAAGGGTTTAGAAAATAGAAGAAAATGATGGCACATCAAAACCCCCCATACTTAGCCTTTTGCACTCCTGGGCAAAATGAAACAAAGAACAAAATCCAAGGATATCAAAGGGAGACAAACAAAAACATTCACATATTTCTCAATGAACATCAAGGAATGAAAGGAATGGGTAACATCTAACATAAGGAGATCCAAAAAGTCAAGACATTCATGAAAATCATCCAAGCAACCCAATCATGCCAAAATAGTTAATCAGCTCAAGAATGAAAAGTGATAAAGCTTCACAAGATATACACTCTATCTCTCAAGTGTCTAGGCTACTATTTACCCTCAAATCACCCATGAAAGCAAACACCACATAAACTTGGCAAGATTCTAAAATTGACAATCAACCCACAAACACAAGCACATGAGGATCAAAAGGTCTTTTAAGGTTGTAATGGGGCCAAGGACAAGGTATGGAGAAATATGGAATAAGTGGCTAAATCCCAAAGGAATAGACGAGCAAAGGGGAATAAGTGCATATTAAGAAAAAAATAAGAAAATAAAAAGAAGTAAAGATAAAAATTAAACATGAAGAGTAGAACCAAGAGTTTCATCATTCTTGTGCCATTTAAGATCTTATTCACTCAACTTTATTGCTTTTCTTTTTCTTTTTTTTTTAGATTTTTTTTTTTTTTTTTTTACTCTTTAGCCTTTGAGAAACAACATTTCATTCAGCATGTCCAACATTTAACCAATATACAATGTACATCAAGTATGGCCCAAAATACATCATGAAGCATAGCCAACAAAACAAGTTGTCCAATGAAACAAAACCCCCCCACACTTATTCCCAAAACAATTCCAAAGCTCCAAAATTCCTTAAGGATATGGTAATATCATGGTTTTTCACTTAAGGCTTGTAGTGAGCTTCAAAACAAGGAAAGGGAAACAAGGCTCAAAAGGGCTATCAAAGGAATTAATTCAAGGTAAGTCCATTTGGCTAGAAGCTTATAAGAACAAAATTGCCTTAATCATTTCCAAATATGCATGTGAATTAGGACGCATCAACAAGAATCAAGCCAAGGCTATTGTGCAAGCAATCAATGGGGCAAAACACACCAAATGATTATAATGATGGATGGCTCAAATTCTCACAAAGGTAAAATCATCACTTTCAAATTGAGCTTTCAAAACTATCATGACATGTAGAGAAGAATCAAGGATTTCAAGTCACAAAATGTCAAGAACTTTTATTTTCAAAACAATTACCCATTTCTTGAACATATCCTATAATTCAAAGAAAAACATGCAAAGTCGTACGTGCACACGAAATTGACCCAAAATATTAAACTGAAAATCCGACGAAACTAACAACATTAACAAATTAACACAACTAACAAATTAACAAAACCAACAAAACTAGCAAAACCAAAGAACACTCCCCCCCATACTTAAACAACACATTGTCCTCAATGTAGCACAATTAAAAGATTAAAAACAATTAAATCATCAAAGAGAATCGGACAAGTGTAATAAAAGCAAAGAAGGAGATAGGAAAAGAAAAACTCCCTAAGTCATGGTGGAGGAAGAGTAGGGTGGAGTAAGGAAGTCTCTTCCACCACTACGTCCACTAAAGAAGGGTTCGTGAGGAATGGCTTAAGTCGATGTCTGTTGACCTTGAAGCTCTTGTTTATGGAGTCGCTTTTGATCTCAACTGTACCATAAGGAAAAACATTAGTAACAACAAAAGGACCAATCCACTTAGACCTCAACTTACCACTCATGAGTCCAAGCCTAGAATTATACAGTAACACTTTTTGCCCAACCACAAAGTCTTTTTTAACTATTATGCTATCATGGAACTTCTTGGTCTTTTCTTTGTAGAACTTGGCATTCTCGTAGGCTTCTAGGCGGATTTCATCTAACTCAATCAGTTGCAACTTCCTTTCCTCGCCAGCTTGATCCATAGAGAAGTTGCAAGTCTTCACTGCCCAGTATGCTTTGTGCTCAATTTCCACTGGAAGATGACATGCCTTTCCAAAGACAACCCGATAAGGAGACATTCCTATGGGTGCTTTGTAGGCAGTCCGATGCGCCCAGAGAGCATCATCAAGCCTGGTACTCCAATCTTTCCTGCTTGGCTGCACAATCTTCTCTAGAATTCTCTTGATTTCCCTGTTAGAAATTTCTGTCTGTCCATTAGTCTGGGGGTGGTATGGTGTGGATACCCTGTGTACCACCCCGTACTTTTTAAGCAGGGCATGCATTGTCCTGTTGCAAAAATGGGTTCCTTGATCACTAACAATTGCTTTAGGTACTCCAAACCTGCAAAACAGAGTAGACCTGACAAAGTCTGCGACAACTTTAGCATCATTAGTTCTAGTGGGCTTGGCTTCCACCCATTTTGAAACATAATCAACTGCAAGGAGAATATAAACATAACCAAAAGAGACAGGAAAAGGACCCATGAAATCTATACCCCAGACATCAAACACCTCACAGAATAGCATAGGTTGCTGAGGCATTTGTTGTCGCCATGTCAGTGTATTTCCTGCTCTCTGACACTGCTCACAAGTGCTGCAGATCTTCCACGCATCTTTAAAGATGGTGGGCCAATAAAAACCACAATCAAGCACTTTGCGAGCTGTCTTTTGAACACCCAGATGACCTCCCGGTGCGGAAGAATGACAGAACTGCAGGACTGAGTCAGTCTCATGATCTGGAATGCATCGTCTAATGACCTGATCACTGCACAATTTCCACAAGTAGGGGTCATCCCAAATAAAATGCTTAGCATCACTTTTAATCTTATCTTTTTGGGCCTTAGATGCTAAGGGAGGAAAAACTGAGGCAACTAAATAATTGACAATGTTAGCAAACCAGGGAGTAGAAAGAGAGTCAGAAATACTATACAATATATACAAATGATCATCCGGGAAATCATCCCGAATAGGTGAATCTGCATCAGAGACACGTTCTATCCGACTCAAATTATCAGCAACTAGATTTTGTGCTCCGCTCCTATCACGGATCTCCAAGTCAAACTCTTGGAGCCAGAGCATCCATCGGATCAACCTAGGCTTAGAATCAGCCTTCTTCAACAAGTACTTTAGAGCTGCATGGTCAGTATAAACAATAATGCGAGTACCAAGCAAATAAGATCGAAATTTTTCAAGAGCAAAAACTATGGCTAGAAGCTCTTTTTCAGTAGTAGTATAATTTGCTTGGGCGGCATCTAAAGTCCTAGAAGCATAATATATCACCCTGGGCAATTTATCAATTTTCTGAGCAAGGACAGCCCCCAATGCATAATTTGATGCATCACACATAAGCTCAAAAGGGGTTGTCCAATCGGGTGCCTGGATGATGGGGGTGGTAGTCAACGCTCTTTTGAGGCAATCAAAAGCCTCTTTGCATCTGTCATTAAAGTCAAACTCCACCTCCTTTTGCAACAAGTTGGACAGTGGAAAGGCTACTTTGCTAAAATCCCTTATAAAGCGCCTGTAGAATCCTGCATGACCAAGAAAAGATCGCACCTCTCGCACACAAGAGGGGTAAGGCAATTGTGAAATAACAGAAATTTTTGCAGGATCTACTTCAATACCCTTATTGGAAATAATGTGGCCTAAAACTATACCTTGCTCAACCATAAAATGACATTTTTCAAAATTTAGAACAAGGTTAGTTTCAATGCATCTATTCAAAACTTTTTCCAAACTATTCAAACAACCATCAAAAGAGGATCCATATACAGTGAAATCATCCATAAACACCTCTATGCAATTTTCTAAAAAATCACTGAAAATACTAATCATGCACCGCTGGAAGGTACCAGGGGCATTGCACAGGCCGAAAGGCATCCTCCTATAAGCAAAAGTGCCGAAGGGGCAGGTGAATGTGGTCTTTTCCTGATCCTCAGGAGCAATAGTAATTTGCATATAACCAGAAAAACCATCAAGGAAACAGTAGTGGGATTTACCTGCCAGGCGTTCAAGCATCTGGTCAATGAATGGCAGGGGAAAATGGTCCTTTTTGGTAACCTGGTTCAGCCTCCTATAGTCAATGTAGACTCTCCAACTGTTCTGCACCCGAGTAGGAATCAGCTCCTCCTTCTCATTTCTGATCACTGTGAGGCCAGTCTTTTTCGGGACTACCTGGACGGGACTCACCCATTGGCTGTCGGAGATAGGATAAATGATCCCAGCTTGCAAAAGCTTGGTTATCTCCTTCTTCACTACATCAAGAATCACCGGGTTGAGTCTTCTCTGTGGCTGTCTTACTGGTTTAGCTCCATCCTCTAAATTTATTCGATGCATACATGTGGATGGGCTAATACCAGGAATGTCCGCCAGGGTCCAGCCTATAGCCTTCTTATGCTTCTTGAGAACTGACAACAACTTCTCCTCTTGCTCATCAGCAAGGGAGGCAGATATAATCACTGGAAAACTCTTGCTATCATCCAAGTAAGCGTATTTTACATTTGATGGCAGAGGCTTCAATTCTGGTGTGGTCGGCTGGACAGTGGTAGAAGGAGATGGTTTCTCAGCCTTTACCTCATAAAGAAAGTCAGAGGTATGTGTACTTCCTGAAACATGGTTAGTCCTATCTGACTCTATAAAATCAATCTCAAGAGGTAAAACACCACCACCAGGCATGCAATCAATATCACTTTCAGATTCACTCTCAGCATCAAATTCAGACATATGATCAAATACAATTTCAGACTCAATGCATGAAGAGTGAGAGGCATGCAGATTAGAATAAAGATCAGTCATGTATTCATCAACAACATGGTCAATTATTTCAGCACGAAATACAGAAAGATCTTCAGATGGGTATTTCATAGCATCCAGAATATTAAAATGAACAGTTATATCACCAAACTCCATGGACAGTGTGCCTGCATAAACATCTATCTTAGTTCTAGCAGTTTTCATAAAGGGTCTGCCTAGAATGATGGGAACTGATCCTTGAGAAAATCCATCTTCCATATTCAAGATATAAAAATCAACAGGGAAAATCAGTTCACCAACTCTAACTAAGACATCTTCTATGAAACCAACAGGATAGGCAACACTTCTATTAGCTAAATGAATTACCACATCAGTTGACTGCAAGGGACCTAGAGATAGAGAATTAAAAATCGACAGAGGCATAACACTAACAGAGGCTCCTAAATCTAGCATGGCATTGTCAAACTTACTATTCCCTATAATACAAGGTATGCTGAATGTACCTGGATCTTTGCATTTTTCAGGAATTTGAGGAACAGATTTACCAATCAATGCGGAGACATTTCTGCCCATGCTAATGCGTTCACTTCCTTTAAGCTTCCGCTTATTAGTGCACAGCTCCTTCAAGAATTTGGCATATCTTGGAATTTGCTTTATTGCATCCAACAGAGGTATGTTTACCTCTACTTTTCTAAACGTTTCCAAGATCTCTTTCTCTGCCTCTTCCATTTTTTTGTTGGAAACTGCTCTTGGAGGGAATGGAAGAGGGGGAATGTGCTGCTTCTGCAAATCAGAATTACCTGTGGAAGAAGATTCACCTGCACAGAAATTGTTAGGTAGATTTTTGTCATCACCTTTTTCTGGAATAGAGTGAAGTTTGGCAGGTTCATTTGCAGATGAGGAAGGTGCTACGGGTTGAGGTCCTTGACACTACTTTCCCGACCTCAATGAAATGGCACTGACATTTTTGGGATTTTGGACAGCTTGAGAAGGCAGCTTGTCAGAATTCTGGGACTGTTGTTGATTCAATTGGGTAGCTAATTGTCCCATCTGATTGGTTAAGCTCTGAATGGAGGCTCTGGTCTCTTGCTGAAACTGCATGTTCGGCATAGTCATTTGCCTCACAAGTTCTTCGAGGGAAGGTTGTGGAGGGGCCTCAACTGTTGGCTGTTTCTGGGGTTGTTGCTGTTGTTGGATTGGTGGAGGAATGTATGGTCTGTTTGGGCCAGCAGCATTTTGGAAGGAAGGAGCAGGCTGCTGTTGTTGTTGCTGAGGGCTGGACCATCTGAGGTTAGGGTGATTCCTCCATCCAGGGTTGTATCTGTTGCTGGAAAGGTCATAATTGCTCTGCTGTGGTTGATTTTGCTGCTGAGGTTGAGGAGGTCTATTGTAAATATTTGCAACATAAGCTTCAGGTTGCTCAATTGCTCCAGGTTGCTGCATGGAAGGGCAAAGGTCTGTATGGTGGTCAGCAGAGGAGCACAAACCACAAACCCTTGCGACAGGTACAGATTTCTGATTCAAGGCCAGCTGGGTTACCAAGTTAACCAACGCATCCAGTTTGCCTTCAAGCTTCTTAGTTTCAGATGATGCAGATGGGTTTGTAGCTACCTCATGCACTCCTCTAATGACTATGGCATCATTTCTGGCGCTAAACTGCTGGGAGTTGGAGGCCATCTTCTCAATTAAATTTCTGGCTTCAGCAGGGGTCATGTCTCCAAGGGCTCCACCACTGGCAGCATCTATCATACTTCTCTCCATATTACTGAGTCCTTCATAAAAATATTGGAGAAGAAGCTGTTCTGAAATCTGATGGTGGGGGCAACTGGCACATAGTTTCTTAAATCTCTCCCAGTACTCATACAGGCTCTCTCCACTGAGTTATCTAATACCTGAGATATCCTTCCTGATGGCTGTGGTCCTGGAAGCAGGGAAAAATTTTTCTAAGAATACTCTCTTAAGGTCATCCCAGCTCGTGATGGACCTTGGAGCAAGGTAATACAACCAGTCCTTTGCCACTCCCTCTAATGAATGAGGAAAAGCCTTCAGAAATATGTGATCCTCTTGGACATCTGGGGGTTTCATGGTGGAGCAGACAATGTGAAATTCTTTCAAATGTTTGTGCGGGTCTTCACCTGCAAGGCCATGAAACTTTGGAAGCAAATGAATCAGTCCTGTTTTAAGAACATATGGGACATCCTCATCAGGGTATTGGATGCACAAGCTTTCATAGGTGAAATCAGGTGCAGCCATTTCCCTTAGAGTCCTCTCACGAGGTGGAGGTTGTGTCATGTTCTCAGAATGTGCAAAATCAGAATGCTCAAAATCAGAATGCTCAAAATTATAATGCTCAAGATCAGGATGTTCAAAATCACCAATAACAGAATGCACAGATTCACCAGTTATGGAATGCTCAGAATGATCAAAAGGTATAAAATGATGCCTAACTAATCTATGAAATGTCCTATCTATCTCAGGATCAAAGGGTTGTAAGTCAGATGGATTGCCTCTAGTCATACACTACATTCAGCATGCACACAACTAGTTGCCTTGTCATGTAAATAAATGTGCAGGTTTGAACTACAGCTACCCTCAAATGATATCCAAATGACTTGAAATTTTGTGAGCAACCTTATAAAATGATGAGAAGATAGCACAAAAAATTTCAGACAAAAATTCAAAGTCTAACTATGAAAGCTAAAATTGGTAGGTTAAGAAAAATAAGTGAATAAAACTTGAAAAATAAAAAAACTTTTGACAGAATCGCTTTTTTTGGACGATGGAGACCTCAAATGCATATATAATAATTGCGATTCTGATAACCGGAGCAAAAGTTATGGCCATTTGAAGTTTTGACAAACACAAAATTTGCTAGTCTTTTGGAACTTTCAAATCTGACCAAACTAAAGGCTCTAGCTATTTTTCCCACAAAATATGGATTAAAAGAAGTTACCACAAAAAAATTCAGCCAAAAATAACAACCCTAGCTACTAAAACAAAAAATCCCAAATAATTTAGCATGGGTGGTCGCTAAAATCCGTCTCTAATTGATTTCTACTACTACTCTGTTTTTCCGCAAGCTGATTTCTACTACTACTCTATTTTCAAGCACAATCTTCACAGCAAAACACCCAAGACTGAAACAGGGGAAACGCTTAATGGGAAAACTGAAACAGAACACACATTAAACAAAATACCAGGACACTAAACAACACTAACACACATACTAACACAATACTAACAATTAAACATAAAACACGAAAGGATTAAACACACAACACTAGCTAGCTATTATGAACCTTTGGACACTGCTCCCCGGCAACGCCGCCAAATTTGATCGAGGCCGTACCCGAATCAAATAAACATGAAAATGCAGTAACTAGGAAGTGATCCTAGGTCGTTTCCCAACGAGCAGTGACAAGCCAAATGTTCATAATATACTTGCAGTAACAGTAACGATGGGGGGGGGGGGGGGTTTGGTTGTTTGGTAATTAAAGAGCAGAACAAATAAAATGGAATACGAAACTACTAATATTAAAAACGGGTTGTTTCCTCTGATTCAGAAGCCACTCTCTTATCCTGGGTTATGGAGAATTCGTCCCTAACAGTCAACCACTTAATCCAACCCTATTTCAATTTACTAAGCGAAAATCAACTTAGGGTTTTCAATACGTGATTAGGCATCACATACACCAGTTAGCCCTTCGTCCATTAAGCATGAACGCAAGTTAGGCTCAGAGGCAATTAATCGAACACGAAGCGTGCACTGATTAATATTAACGAAATTGGGATAACTGGTGAAGGGAAAACTGCCAGGAAACCACATTACAAACGAAACCTCAAAGAGAGTTGGGCTTCGTCCTCAAAAGGAAACAACACCAGAAAATCTAGCCTTCCATGGATTCAAACAGAAAACGCAAATGAAACATGAAGCAGAAACGTAAATGAACAAGAACGTAAATGAAAAGAAACGTAAATGAACAGAAACGTAAATGAACGTAGAAGAAGAAGCAAGAATGAACTCGTAATTAGAAGAAGAAAACGGAAATTTGCATTAAGAACGAAAACTGTAACAAGGGAACAGAAAAACGTGAAAACCTAAAACCAAAGCTCTAAATAATGAAAATAGCCTAGCAGAATAGAATGCCCTGCACGAATCCCAAGGCAGCTATTTAAAAAGAGTCACTCAAAGTCACTGGGCCCTATTACAATACTCTGGCCCAAAACGAAATAAACACTGAACAACATAAAATAAAATTGCGAAATTTCCTAATTAGAAATTAACTAAGGTAAGCGCTGCTTTATTTGCCCTCTTCAAGTCCACAACCAAAATCCGGATTAAGCCCAATGTTTCATTAATTCCTGAAATTAGATTAAAAACATCAAATTAGCTAAATGAGCCCAAATAATAAAACTGCCTAATTAATTGACAATTAAGACCAATCAAAAATTAAAATGGTGCAAAAAGGGTTTAGAAAATAGAAGAAAATGATGGCACATCATTGACGTTTTGAGTTATTTGGATTCTGGTTTGGTTATTTCTTGTTTGTGAGTTTGGATGGTTATGCCTTATACTCCATTGTTATATCTCTCTACTCCATTGTTATATCTGTGTTGATTCCCGAGTTCTTTGGCTTTTTGATGTTGCCAAAGGGGGAGAAAAGGTTGTAGAAAAAGCTTAACAAACTTAGAAATCAAGTGATCATAAATTCCGAAATATAGGGGGAGTAAACGCACATTTTATCTATATACAATTGTTTGTTGCTTGCTTGAATCTTGATTTCAGGTATTGTATTGTCATCATCAAAAAGGGGGAGATTGTAGATTCAATTGCCTTTGGTGTTTTGATGATGATCATGATGATATGATGCAATTGATGCAAATGGGCTTTTCAAGATTAAATTCAAGACAATACTTCAAGATTACAAGTCACAACATCAAGATGATCACTAGTATATTAGGAAGGGAATTCCTAATTGAATTAGCAAAAGGTTTGGCCAAGTAATTTAAATTAAAAAAAGTGTCTTTCAAAGGATTTACTCTCTGGTAATCGATTACCAGAGGATGTAATCGATTACCAGTGGCCAAATATGTTTTATAACAGCTACTAAAATTTGAATTCGAAATTTTAGACTGTGTAATCGATTACACAATTTTGGTAATCGATTACCAGCAGTTAATAAACGTTTTAATTCAAATTTTAAAAGCTGTAATCGATTACACAATTTCTGTAATTGATTACCAGGCAGGATTTTCAGAAAATATTTCTAAGAGTCACAACTTTTCAAAGGCTTTATTCATGACCACCAATGGTCTATATATATGTGACTTATAACACGTATTTGCTCAGAGTTTTTCAGAACAACAAGTGTTTATCCTCTCAAAGAGCAAAAATCATTTTATCCTCTTAAGAATTCCTTGGCCAATTCAATTGCAATTCATTAAGGAATTATTTGAGTGCTCAATCTGTAAAATCTATCTCTTTCTAGAGAGATTCATTCTTCTTCTTCTCCTCATTCTCTAAGGGATTAAGAGACCGTGGGTCTCTTGTTGTAAAGGAATTCTAAACACAAAGGAAGGATTGTCCTTGTGTGTTTAGAACTTGTAAAAGGAATTTACAAGATAGTGGAACTCTCAAGCGGGTTGCTTGGGGACTGGACGTAGGCACAAGGGTGTGGCCGAACCAGTATAAATCTGAGTTTGCACTTTCTCTTCCCTTAATCTCCTTTGTTTATTATTGCTTTATATTCATATTCAAATTGTTTTATTTGAATCAATATTTAAGAAGTTCATTATTAAGGGAATTTATAACTTGCATAAAAAGTGAAATAGATTTTTAATTGGGGAAGTAGTTTGGAATATTTAATTCAACCCCCCCTTCTTAAGATATCTGAGGCCACTTGTCTAACAGGATGCAATGAACAACATGATTATTATGCAGCATAATGAAATTAAAGCCTCATTTGAACATAGCATTCATGTTGTCGGTCACACTTTTAATGTACAACTATATAAGAGACTATATGGATTTGTTTTAAGGTATGCATTGAATCATATTACAAATGAGGTTCATAGAATGCAGTTTGTTGGTGTAGACACATCTCGTTGTCGATGCATTGTAAGATCTATACATGGGTTGCTCTGTTCCTGTGAACTAGTTAGGTATGCTTTAGGTAGCATACTACTTCAAGTGGTTCATTTGTATTGGACCAGGCTAAGTTTTAATGACATGGGGTCTATTGATTTAAATGAATTGTTCTTTGTGCAACAAGAATTTGATGCTATAACAAAACATTTGAAAGAGGTTGACATAGCTGGCATGATTACTATCAAAAATAAACTTCGTGAAATTACACTTCCTAATATGACTTCTATGTGTCCACATGTTGACAAGGTCAAAACTAAAGGTTCAAAAAAGGGTTGTGTCTGGTAAATTTTGTAGAAGCAAAGCTTCATGATGAATCAAGAGTGATTCAAAGATGTTTTGATGATAACAAAAGATGATGACAAAGGTGATGACAAAAAGCTCAAAGGTCAATCAAAGAATGAGTTCAAGATATTCAAGATAGAATCAAGAACACTTCAAGATTCAAGAGGAAAGTTGATTTCAAGAATCAAGAATCAAGATTCAAGAGATCAAGATTTCAAGAATCAAGATTCAAGAGATCAAGATTCAAGACTCAAGATTCAAGAATCAAGAGAAGGCTTAATCAAGATAAGTATGAAAAGGTTTTTCTCAAAAATTGAGTAGCACATGGATTTTTCTCAAAACATGTTTACCAAAGAGTTTTTACTCTCTGGTAATCAATTACCAGATTGTTGTAATCGATTACCAGTAGCAAAATGGATTTGAAAAAGTTTTCAAATGAATTTACAACGTTCCAATTGATTTCAAAAAGCTGTAATCGATTACAATGTTTTGGTAATCGATTACCAGTGCCTTTGAATGTTGAAATTCAAATTCAAATGTGAAGAGTCACATCCTTTCACATAAAAGCTTTGTGTAATCTATTACACTAATTTGGTAATCGATTACCAGTGATTGTTTCTGAATAAATCAAAAGATGTAACTCTTCAAATGGTTTTTTGACTTTTTCAAATTGGTTTTAAGTTTTTCTAAAAGTTATAACTCTTCTAAATGGTCTTCTTGGCCAGACATGAAGAGTCTATAAAAGCAAGGCTTTGATTTGCTTTTCAATACACTTTTCCAATCAATCTTATACAATCCTTTACAAGCCTTGAATCTCTTTGAACTTCTTCTTCTTCTTTGTGCCAAAAGCTTTCCAAAGTTTTTTGGTTTTCTAAACCTTGAAAACTTGTGTTATTCATTCTTTTCATCTCTTCTCCCTTTGCCAAAAAGAATTTGCCAAGGACTAACCACTTGAATTCTTTTTGTGTCTCTCTTCTCCCTTTTCCAAAAGAACGAAGGACTCACCACCTGAATTCTTTTGTGTCTCCCTTCTCCCTTGTCAAAGAATTCAAAACGACACAGTCTGAGAATTCTTTTGATTCTTCCCATTCCCTTATACAAAAGTGTTCAAAGGACTAACCGCCTGAGAATTCTTTTGTATCCCCATTCACAAAGTATCAAAGGTTTAACCTCCTGAGATCTTTGTCTTAACACATTGGAGGGTACATCCTTTGTGGTACAAGTAGAGGGTACATCTACTTGGGTTGTTGACTAAGAACAAGAGAGGGTACATCTCTTGTGGATCAGTTCTAGTGGAGGGTACATCCACTAGGTTCAAAGAGAACAAGGGAGGGTACATCCCTTGTGGATCTTTGCTTGTAAAAGGATTTTTACAAGGTTGAAAGAAATCTCAAGGACCGCAGGTCGCTTGGGGACTGGATGTAGGCACGGGTTATTGCCGAACCAGTATAAAAACTCTTGTGTGTTTGTCTCCTTCTTCACTACTCTTTTACTTTCCGCTGTGCATTTTAATTTTTGCTTTTACTTTTGGTTAAGTTTCTCTTCTAATCCTTATTCTCTTAACAACATAAGTAAAAGCCTTAGAAGAGTAAATTTTTAATTAGTAAAGGTTTAGGAATAATTAATTCAACCCCCCTTCTTAATTATTCTGAGGCCACTCGATCCAACAAATTTGAATGGTCAACAAAGTGTTATCCTTCTTTCTTTAAGCATATGGATGCATTACATTAGCATCATGATAGTTCACCTTCATGGAAGTCACCTGGTACATCATCCCAACAACCAACACACAAGAGAAAGATTCCCATGTTAGATCAATTCCTTGGAAACCTTCATCCATACATTTCATACATTGTTGATGTGAGATCAGATGGTCATTGTGGATATCGGACAGTTGCAGCTTTATTTGGTATGGGTGTAGATTTTTGGCCTCTAGTAATGGTGTGTCAAGTATACAAGTATCTTTGAAGGATATGATTGCTTCTATCAGATAAAACAATCTTTACTTGTTGATCATGTCTCAATGGTTAGTATTATATTATGTAGAGATATAACATTTTTAATTTAGCTTTCACACCATATGAATTCAATGTTTTTTTTATTTAAATAGGTTGGTGTGGATAAATGGATGTTTGTACCCAACATGGGGTATGTTATTGCAAGTCGTTATAATGTAGTTTTTGTTTTGTTGTCACTGAAGCAAAACATTAGTTTTTTCCCTCTCAAAATTCAACCTTACAAAGATAGTTTCATGCATCGTATCATATGCATAGGTCATGTTAATGGGAATCATTTTGTTCAAGTAAACCATTTGTTATGCTAAAAGTCATAACATATTATAAAGTAGACTTTCACATTGTGACTATGTTTTTTTATTATGTTATGTAGGTATATTTGACAGATCGTTGTCCAATACCAGGGCCTGATGTTTTGTGGTCCACACATTGTCATCCACTAGCAAAAGAATGGGTCAACCCTTATGTTGGTTGGATACAATAATTTTCACAATTAATTGTTGTTAGACGTGATTATGTCAACCTTGGAGATGATTGATTTATGTAACACTTTTGGTCATTTCTGTTGCAGTTGATTTTAATCATCAACCTATTATGGGGTAGGAATCCCATCAATGAACACAAAAGAGTGTCGTGCAATATTTTGTCAATACCCTTACTGGCATAACACCCTCTCTGGCAAACAAAGGTGCAAATCTAGGCCCAAATGAATATATCTAGAGAATAAGGATATATTCTCAAATGGATGATGAGTACTATGCATCTCATGTGGAGTCCACCTAACTCCCTTGATAGTCAGCTCATCAATTAGTTCCCTGTAATAGATTACTACCAAAGACGATTTATTTGACCACCGACTGATGCATGGAAAGGTCTCTTCATATCCCAAGACATTGTCCCTGGTGCCAATGGTTACAAAATGCTCATAAATCCATCCGAGTCACCAAGAAAAGTATATATAGTCAGCTCATCAATGGAAATGTTAATAATATAAGAAACAATTTACTTGACACCTAATAACCTAAAGTGGCATAGCCACCAATCTGTTTTGTGCCAGCAAAACTAACACTAGTAAGATGCTCATAAAGATATGTCAAGGCAGATGCCTCTATGAATACTTGTAGCATCCCTCGAGGTCACAAAAAAAATCTAAGAACTTTACCTCCACATAGGTTGCACTTTTATTAGCAAATAAGGTGCAACCGATTAGATGAAACAAATAGGCTTTTATTGCTTCATCCTATCTCTCTTCCTGACACCTTCCTTATACACACCTCACAAGCAGCTTAAACGGACTTGTTCCCCTCTTATTTTCTTTGTCTCATCAAAGGCATCCTTATATTCAACTCCAAGTAACTCAACAAGCACGAGAATTGTTGCTTCCTTATCTATATGTTCACAATTGTAAAAAGGGTCAATAATGGGAATGTCAAGCAACAATGCCACATCATTAAGTGTTATCGTCATCTCTCCCACAGACAGATGGAAGGTGTTTATCTCTCTATACCATCTCTCGGAAAAAGCAAAGACAAAAGTCCCTTATCTATTGTCTCATAACTACATGAAGTTAATGAGAATAAACTAGACCCCTTGACCACATCCTTTATTTGATCATGTAGCATAATCTCTGATTGCAACTTTCTCCCATGTGATACTAATTTTAGCTCACCAAATTCCTACAACAACATATATAATTAATAAATAAGTTCCCAAAAAAAAAAACCTTTCAATGATTCAATCAATTTTAAATATTCAAACAAACTTAGTAGCTTACCATGCCACCCTATACTTCCCAAGCCACATGATTAGCATAGGAGGTCAACAATGATTTGTCCTTAGGGCCACCTGGAAAGATAACATCTAGTTCTGGTCCCTACTGGTTTGCAAGCTTCACATGCTCAACAAGCTCCACTTCCTAAACAACTTGGACTTGGTCAACATGCCATTAGAGGGAAGTTGATGCAGGATCATTAGTGTAATCTGTAATTAGATTGCAATTAGATGATAATAGGAGGTTGAGGGAGTTAGTTAGCAATACCACGTGTCATTAGGTAGTGGCTCTAAAGAGTTGTTTATTCTGTTAGGTTTTTCAATTGGGAAGTTTGTTAGGAGGTAGTTAGTAACAACTTGTTATATATAGCAAGTTGATGTGAAGGCTCATTTTTACATTTGAATTCCCAATACTCTTTTAATTCTTTGTATTCTTCATTCTATATCAATAATATTATAGTCTCTTCCTGTTTGGGATTCTCTTCTTCATTTCTAGTTCTTTCATTTGATCCTAAATCCTAGAACTATATCAATTGGTATCAGATTGGCACCTTCCATATTCATCTCGAAATGGCAGAAAACACCAGAAACCAGACCCTTCTTCGTGAAACAGAAGAACGTTTGAGCTCGAAGCTGGATGAGAGGTACTTGGAGCTTGCGTGTTTGTTACAGCAAACGCTACGTGAAGACATGGATGAACTTTTGCAGCAACGGGAAATGGAGCATTCTCCTTCTTCCAGCGCGGGAATTGTGACAAACGATGAGCAATCTTCTACCTATTCTTGTTATACACGCCTTGCAAGACTTGATTTCCCTAGGTTTAATGGCGACGGGATTAAGAATTGGTTGGTTCAGTGTGAGACTTTTTTCTCGGTGGATAATACTCCAAAAGATTTCAAAGTTAGGTTGGCTATGGTACATTTTGAGGGAAAAGCATTGTAATGGCACAATGCTTATGTTAGAACAGTGGGATTGGGAAATTTTCCTTCTTGGAAGGATTATTCCCAAATATTATTGGATAGATTTGCTGAAGTCTGTGAGGATCCTATGGTTGAGTTAATGAGGTTAAGGCAGAACGGATCCGTGACTGAATTTCATGAACAATTTGATGCAATTGTATCAATAGTTGAATTGGTTGAGGAACATCAATTGAGTTGTTTCTTGGGAGGGCTCAGACAGGATGTGTAAATTTTGGAGAGGATGTTCCAGCCGGATTCAATTAGGAAGGCTTTTTCCTTAGCCAAAATGTATTAATCTGTTACTACTGCTAACACCCAACAAAAACTATTTTCTAAATCAGCTAAGACCAGTCCCTTCTTGAAACCACCCTTGTTTCCTACACCCCCTAAACCTGCTAAAACATCTAAGCCCAAAATAGAAACTACAAGAAATCTTACACCTGCCTATATGAGTGAAAGGAGAGCAAAGGGGTTGTGTTATTTCTGTGATGAGCCCTTTACACCAGAGCACAATTTGATATGCAAGAAATTACAGATACATGTTATGGAGGTTAATGATAATTCAGATTCAGAGGTGAAAGATGTTGTGAGTGAGGAGTTGGTTGTCTCTTTAGCTAGTGAACCACTAATATCAGTAAATGCTTTAACTAGAACTACTAGTTTCGGAACAATGCGTGTCACTGGTTATTACAGGAAAAAAACCCCTTCATATCCTCATTGACAATGGTAGTACACATAACTTCTTGGATACACATGTGGCCAAGAAACTGGGGTGTAGAATTGAGGTGATTCCTTCTTTAAATGTAGTTGTGGCGGATGGAAATAAGGTAAAGATTTCGAATGTGGTTAAGAGTTTTACATGGGTGATTCAGAATACCAGTTTTTCATCTAATATGATGTTGCTGCCCCTAGGCTGTTGTGATTTGGTGCTTGGGGTGGAGTGGTTGATAACTTTGGGTGACATTACTTGGAACTTTGATAAGCTGACAATGGAGTTTGTTACACAAGGAAGGAGACATGTGCTGAGAGGGGCTTCTAATGCTAAGCTGAAAACAGTGAAGAATCAACAATTACACAAGGCACTTTCTTCTGGTGTGCACATTTCTATGTTGCAGTTGTGTGAGGGAGAAGAAGATCTATTGTTAAATTCACTTACTACTCATGCACCTGTATCTGCCATGCCTACTAGTGTTGCAGAATTGCTATGCAGTTTTGATGATATTTTTCAAGAACCTACCAATCTACCTCCTGTTAGGCCTGCCCGTGATCACAAGATTCCTCTAGTCCCAGGCACTGTTCATGTAAATAAAAGGCCATATAGATATGCTAAACACCAGAAAGACATCATTGATGGTTTGGTCAAGGAGTATTTGCAATCAGGAATAATACAAAATAGTAGTAGTCCCTATTCTAGCCCAGTTGTATTGGTAGAGGAAAAATATGGCAGCTTGAGGCTTTGTGTGGATTATAGGGAGTTCAACAAGGCTATAGTGAAGAATAGATTTCCAATCCCTCTTGTGGATGATCTTCTAGATGAGTTGCATGGTTCCGAGTTGTTCTCTAAGGTAGACTTAAGGTCTGGCTACAATCAGGTGAGAATGGATGAAAATGATGAGCACAAAATAGCATTTAAGACTCATGCAGGTCACTTTGAACACCTAGTTATGCCCTTTGGTTTAACAAATGTACCAGCTACATTTCAAGGTCTTATGTTTCAGGAATATTTGAGGAAGTTTCTACTAGTATTTTTTGATGATATTTTCATCTATAGTAAGTCATTAGAAGACCATGTGTCTCACTTACATATTGTCTTTTCTACAATAAGGCCTAATTCATTGTTTGCAAAGAGGTCTAAATGCTATTTTGTTGTAGCTAGAGTGGAATATCTGGGTCATTTCATTTCAGGTGAGGGTGTGGCAACTGATCCATCAAAAGTTGAAGCAGTTAAATAGTGGGCTCTTCCCCAATCTTTGAAGCAACTGGGGGGATTTCTTGGGCTTGCGAGGTACTATAGAAGGTTTATGTTTCGATATGGTACTGTGGCAAAGCCTTTTAATGACATCCTTAAGAAGTATAACTTCTGCTCGACTCAAGAAGCTAAGTTAGCCTTCCAGGAATTGAAGGGTCTATTAGTCTCAGCACCTATCCTTGCTCTACCCAATTTTGATAAGGAATTTGTAGTAGAAGCATATGCCTCAGGTACAGGTATTGAAGTTGTCTTGATGCAGGACAATCATCCCATAGCCTTCATCAGTGGGAGCTTGAATGTGTAGCAACAGTCCCTATCCACTTAAGAGAAGGAATTACTAGTTGTTGTCTTTGCAGTGCAGAAGTGGAGACATTATTTGTTACCTTAGAAGTTTGTAATCAGAACCTATCATAGGAGCTATAGAATTCCAGCAGAAATGGTTAGTAAAACTCATGGAATTTGATTTTTGCATAGAATACAAGCAGGGTCAAGAGAATTTGATGGCTGATGCACTATCTCGAGGAAGTTTAGTTGAGTGTAATGTTGTTTCTGTGGTTCAACTTGAACCAGATATGCTTACAAGAATTAAAGCGTCTTGGCAATCTGATCTAGAAGTTTAAAAGCTAATTTCTGAGTTGCAAAGTGATTCAAACTCCTATAAACACTTTTCCTAGGAAAGGGGGAAATTGAGGAGGAAAAGAAGGTTAGTAATTGGTAAAGATTTGGAATTAAGGAAAGATATTCTGAAGTGGTTACATTCTTTAGCTTGTGGAGTCCATTATGGTAGAGATGCAACCTTGCAAAGGGTCAAGGAAGTTGTCTTTTGGAAAGGAATATCCAAGGATGTTAAGTTGTTCATTCATCAGTGCAGTACTTGTCAAAGGTGCAAATATGACTCTGCTGCATATCCTGGACCGCTGCAACCTTTACCTATACCTGAGCATGTATGGCAGCACATTACAATGGATTTCATTGAGGGACTTCCCGACTCAGGGGGCAAACAAGTTATTTTTGTGGTGGTGGATAGACTCAATAAGGCTGCACAGTTCATGGTTCTCCATCATCCTTATTCTGTTGCTGATGTCGTTCAATGTTTCATGGACAATGTCTTTAAATTGTATGGGTTTCCTGACTCTATTACAAGTGGCAGGGATCCTATCTTTGTCAATCGTTTTTGGCAAGAGTTTATGGCTTACCAAGGTGTGCAAGTCCAATTGTCTACTGCCTATCACCCACAAACAAATGAGCAGTCTGAAGTGGTTAATAGGTGCTTGGAAACTTACTTGAGATGTATGTGTTCTAATAGTCCTAAACAATGGTCTAAGTGGCTTCCCTTAGCTAAATGGTGGTACAATATAACCTACAACAGTTCAATTAAAGCCAGCCCCTATGAAATAGTGTATGGACAAGCCCCACTTTCCTACCTTCCCTATCTGCCTAGTGAATCTAAGGTTGAATTGGTTGATAGAAGTTTGCATAAGAGGGAGGAAATGCTTACATTGGTGAAGTTTCACATGAGGAGGGCTCAGGATAGGATGAAACAGCTAGCAGATAAGCATAGATCTGACCGGAAGTTGCAAATATGAGATTTGGTTTATGTAAAGCTACGTCCCTATAGACAAGTCTCTGTAGCTTTCAGAAGCAATGCTAAATTGGCCCCTAAATACTATAGTCCTTATCCTATTTTGGATCAGAATGGTGCAGTGGCTTACAAGGTTCAACTTCCTCCTAATTCTTTGATCCACAATGTTTTTCATATCTCCCATCTCAAGAAGTTTATAGGGGAGGCATCTGTGGCGTCCCTAAATTAATGACTGGTTTAATAGTAATAAATTAAATAGCAGAAACCATGAAATTTCTTTTTCGCACTATTATTTATTTCACGATAATTAATTTCAGAAGGAAAATTATCACTATAGAGTCCTAAGTGGCCAGTTTACAACTCTATTCGGATTCATTTCTTTCTGATCACTCATAACCTCCAAACTATTTTTCCTTTTCTAAAAAAAATACCAGCCATCATTTTAGGTCGTCACGTGAGAAATAATAAGGTGCGTTCGGTAAACTCTTTTCAAATAAAGTTCATTAACATTCTTTTTCAAATAACAAGATAAAACATAATTGTTTTCATCATCAAAAACTGTCCAAAACATAGGAGTTTGCAAAATAGTGCAGTGACATCCAGAGCAAAGGTAATAATTGTGGTGGCTTCAGCCACAATATATACAATCATCAAAATTTCTATACAAGAGGTCTACCCACCCAAAAATCAAAAGAGTAAACCTAGCAGCCTGAACTAGATACACCGACCCACAAAAGTATATACGCTTAATCTAAGGAGTCGTCTGCTGTGATGAAGAGTCGTCGTTATTCGCCATCCCTCCAAGACCACTCTCCTCTGTAGAGTCTGCCTCAGGTGCTGGCATAATATCCTCTGGAGAATCAACATCAAGAAGTGGGTCATCATCATCCTCTGGTAAGTCAGGGGCATCCATAGCAGGTTCAGGAGATAACTCCTCTGGGTCCCCTTCAGGATCCTCTTCGGAGGATGACACCTCTATCAATTGAACGGGCTCAACTAGTCGACATGGGGTAGGTGTAGGTAGTATCCACTCCACAGGCTGCTGAAGTGTGTGTGCGGGTTGCTCCGGATGTACAAGCGATGTAGCAATGAGTCGAACTGTGCCGCGGAATTGGCACCTCTCGTTGCCCTCAAGGGTCACCCAAACACCCTCTAGGCACTCCATCACGACGCGATCACGGATCAGCTGCGTTGCCATTGCGATCTACAAGAGAGAAAAGAATGGGGTAGACTCTTCCACAAGAAACCTAACTACACAGCCAAACAATACAATGCGACCTATGACTGTTGCATACAGTCAAAATGTCTTTTTCAAGAGATTTACTCTCTAGTAAACGATTACCAGAGTATGAAATCGATTACCAATGGCCAAACACGATTTACAACAGCCATTACAAATTGGAATTTAAATTTTACACTGTGTAATCGATTACACATAAATGGTAATCGATTACCAGCAGTTACTGAACATTTTGATTCAAATTTTAGAACCTGTAATCGATTACACAAGTCTTGTAATCGATTACCAGAGGGAATTTTTCAGATAATTATTTCCAAGATAGTTAGCTGGCCAGCTGCCACGCAAGCCTCCCTGCCTCGTGGACTTTTGCTCCTTTATTGGTTGACTTCCAGGAGCTCGCCTACTGAGGTACATCACAGGTTCTCACTAGCTGACTATGCCCGGGTTGGGTCGGAATTGGTCAAGCTTGGTTTTGGGCAATAGCACCCCACCTGACGTCCCCAAGGTCTCCTGACCCCCGCGACATATCCTCAGGTACCACTCTGTGGTCAACTAATAAAAGTTGGAAGACTGACTCTTCCACACTTTCTCACACAGGGTTTATTGGATTATGGGGCACCCATCATATGTGGTACTAGGTGACAGTCGAGCAATGGTGCAAAGCAAATATTCCATTTCCACAAGCCCAGGCATAAGCACACCATCCCCAATTGCCCACCTTTAATTTGAGCTCATGTACGCGTACGTAGTTCTTCTCCTCGTTCCTCTCAGCACCGGGTTTCCATCAATCCCTCCAAGCCTTAACATTGTCAACCACCGCAATGCATCATCTCTTATAGTTGTAGTCTCCTCAGGTTTCTCTCTGGGATTACTCTCATCCTCACCGTCAATCAATTCAATACACACATCCACAAGACTTAATAGTGTCCTTGGGAACCAATACAATTCAATTTGAAATGAAACTACCATGAAAAAAAAAACCATATTGGAATCAGAAATTTTTACACAGGATTCACTCAAATTTCAATGGGTTTTTCCTACAAACATACTTTAGTAGAGTCCCCATCCCCAACTCGTTAACCGTTGGATCGTCTTGAAATTTTTAATTGTAGGTTCCCAATACAGAAATCCAAGTTTTGACCGTTGGAATATGTGAAAGAATGTCTAGAACGTGAGATATAAATTTTTTACCGCGACAGAGAAAACTGGTACTGCACAATCGAATTTTCTGCATAATTTGACAGCTTTTCTGCATAATTTTGCAGATTTTTAAAATCTAACTTATATGCATCCAATTCCACTCAAATTTGATCCTACAAGTCCTAAATCATGTATAAATTATGTTCAAACTAATTACAAACCTCAAACAAAGGTAAATCAAAATATAGGTATCCAAAACCAACAAAATTTAGTGAGTTTTCAAGGTTTGAAAGGTGAAAATTAGAATTGGGTGATTTTGGGATAAACTTTCATCTTCATCAAGTCTATAACATTGAATTAGACTTGCTCAAACTGATTTTAGAGTAAAATCTCCACCTATTCAAAATTGGACCTCTCAACACTCAATTTACACTATAAATGACTCTCTTTTCACATTTGCTACTAATTTTTCTCATTTGCTCTCACTAAGCTTCCCTACAAGTCTTAATTGACATTCTAAACTTGAATCAACTCACTTCAAACTCAGATTTCCACTAACACCAAATTTGGCCCTCTAAACCTCAAAATCTCACACTTTTCCACCTACAACACTACCTTCCTCACATTTAACTCTAAGCTAACTCTACCAATCTTCTCTACCAGTTTACTAAATGCATTTTAAGCATACATATACATCAAAACATCATTATTTAACCATCAATCAACATGGGCAGTTTTGCTTAAATTAAACATATCAAGTTTTAGCATGATTTACAACAATTTCCTTCACAAACAACTACCTATATGTGATAACCTAGTAGAACTACCCATTATAGCTCCCAAGAACCCAACACCCTCAGATTTCAAGTGAGGAGAAGTCCACCCTTACCTGGAATTGAAGGTCCCTTGATGTAGAGGTTGGTTCCTAGGCTCCAAAAATAGCTTTAGCTTGAAATTTTGTGTGGAATTGAAGAAGAATTTGAAGCTTGAAGAAGGCTAACAATGGTGATGGAGGAGCAAGAAGAAAACGTAGGGGAAGAAGGAGAAGAGGTTGGAAATTTCTGGAGGAAAGAGAGAGAAGGTCTTGCTTTTAACATTTTTTTTCTTTTTCTTTTTCTTTTCCTTCTTAATTGCATTTCCACATGCAATTTTGTGATTGGAGCAAAAGGGGCCCACCTTTAATTTGACTTTGACCACGTGCTCAGTCATAAGAGAAGAAAAATCTAGACCTTTTTGGATGCTGAAATCTTGCCTCGATTTGCATGTCGTCTCCCCGATTTCAGTTCTTTGCGTTTCTCTGCACCCGTCGGGACCCGTTTTCAAAGGTAGACAATATATATATCAAAACGCTCAGAATGAGGCCCTGAGCGTGGTTCAGAGGTTGATTTTGTTTAATTATTAGATGCACGCAAAACGATAATTTTTAGACTAATTAATTGCGAATTAATCCATAACCATCCAGTTATGGGTTACTCTTCGTTAATTAGTCTAACCCGCGTATTTTCCCCCAATGTACATATTTCTACCAAGAATATATATATATATATATATATATATATATATATATATATACATACACTGAATAATATATTTTTTTAATTATTTAAATGTAATATTTACAAAAATTCCGAGTAGAAATTCTAGGATGTCACAGCATCAACATCTGTTACTTGTCCAAGTACTGATGAAGAAATCAGTCACAAGGAGCCTGAGGCTATACACGATAGGATGACAATAAAAAGAGGCAACAAGGCTATGACAAAGGAGCTCATCAAGTGGAAACATTAGCTTCCAGAGGATGCCACATGGGAATTTTACTATGATCTAAAGAAAAAGTTTCAAGAATTCAATCCTTGAGGTCAAGGATCTGCTTGAGAGGGAGGAATTGATGCAGGATCAATAGTATAATCTGTAATTAGATTGTGATTAGATGATAATAAGAGGCTGAGGAAGTTAGTTAGCAGTACCACGTGTCATTAGGTAGTGGCTCTGAAGAGTTGTTTATTCTGTTAGGTTTTCCTATTGGAAAGTTTGTTAGGTGATAGTTAGTAACGACTTGCTATATATAGCAAGTTGATGTGAAGACTCATTTTTACGTTTGAATTTCCACTACTCTTGTAATTCTCTGTATTCTTCATTCTATATCAATAATATCAAAATCTTTTCCTGTTTGGGATTCTCTTCTTCATTTCTAGTTCTTCGGTTTGATCCTAAATCCTAGAACTATATAAGAAGTTTTGGCCTTCACAAACTCTAATCATTGTGAGAGATTCGTAAAGAGCGGTGTGGTCCATGCCCAATGGTAGTGTCGAGTCAGCATCGGAGTTGGAGTATTCACAATGAGGTAGAGGAACGGATGAGGGCATTACAAAGAGAAAGAAGGAAAAAAAAAAAAGTAGAGTCACCTTCGTTGGCGACAAATGATGGCAAAGGAACCAATGACGATCAAAAATCCTAATCGTGTACCACTCAACAGGATTCAATCCTAACTAGTTGGTTACAGATCTAGCTAAATCGACAAATAGTCGTTAGTTTCAGCAATAAGGATAAATCCATCAAATACATTTATCATATAATCGAAATTAATAATTACTATTGAAACAAGTTTCAGGTGACTCAATCTGACCCTTCAATTTTAAAATACAAAATCTAATGGCCAGTATTGTTTGTTTGATCACCATGAACCATGTAAACAACTTGATCACCTTAAACGTTGTCCTCACACTTTCACTTTTTTAAGTTAGGAGAGCGCGAGAGTTTTGGTGCACCGCTTGTTGGGCCTTTTAAATTTCAAATAATGAGATTGGGTTTAGTAACTTAAGTGTTGCACCTGCTTGAGTTGTGATAATAAAATTCAGGTCTGTTTGTTTTAGCCTTAGAATTAAGCCGAATAAAATAAATAAAGCAAAAATATAAAAGAAAAAAAGAAAATAAGTCATTCAGATGAAAGTGAATCCCGCCAATAATCAATCTTGTTTTGAATAATTTGTCCCTTTTCTATTTTGTTAAGTTCAGTTACGTAATAAATCAATTGGTATCTAGATAATTTTGCATTGCTTTGGTCCAAATCTTTAGCATAGTAAATAACGTGAATTATTTGTTGAAAGTGAAGCTTTTATTTGAATTTGATAATTATATTTATGCAATTAAATTAATTAATTATAAAATAAAGATTTAGTAATAATCACTTTAGATGCATAAAATCATTAAAAGGTTCACAATAATCATTTTGAACGTAGTTTAGATTTGATTATCGTAAAAATCTTTTAAAATAAAAAATATTAAGATGATAAAAAAACCAAAAAGAATGTTAACACTCTATGATGTTTGTTATAAAGACAATACCTATATATAAACTCATATCTACACCTGGTTGTGACAATACATATATACTCATATCTACACCTGACATCCACACTTTATTTAAATATAAACTCAACAAATCAATAAAAAAAATGTATTAATTAAAAAAATTGCTATGACTAATAAATTGAAAATTCACTATTAAATCATTCAAGCATAACATTAAACGCATTTAAATATAACCTATATTATAAATATAATTATCCAACAAATTATTTTTAAATGTAATGTTTTAATCGTTTAACATAAACATTAGAAACTTCCACATCATGTGATGGTATTCTTTAAGACTTGAAAAAAAAAATACATTGAAACTAATTAACTTATAATTATATATTCTATATTCTACATGTGATGGTACTCTATATGAATAATTTTTTAGCAAGTTCAAAACAAAAAGAAGTATATTAGACTGAGGAACTTGTTTAATGTGGGATAAATAAATATATGTTTGGCTACATTTGTGTTTTGATATAGCACATAAAAAAATTTATTTTCATAGTTGTGTATAAATTTTATATATTAAAATTTTTATATGGAGTTGTGTTTTATATAGTAAATTTTATATACGTAGTTTATCCGGCTATTAAAAAACCAAAAGTTATGATGACTATTTGTTTAAGATTAATTTTCAATCATGTTTTCACTCGCTAATAACAAAATAAAGAGAAAACTCATCAAATAAAATATGATTTATCTTGATTTTAAATTTGAAACAATAAAAAAATATTAAAGGTAAATTTACTTGATATTTTATGTACTACAATGATAACAAGTTCCAAAACCAAATTTCATTCAATTTACAATGCTTTCCAAAGGATTGATCCATAATTCACACAAAGGCATGACCCATATATATGCATCAACAAAAGCTTAGATTTCCTATAATTGCCATTAAATTAATAATTAGTAATATAGTAGGGACGGGTACTATAGTCACTCAGACCAGCATCCATTCCCAGTAAATTTTTGTGAATAAATACATGTTTGAGACTCATCCCAATAAGTAGGTATTTACCCTACCCGTATGCAAATATTTTTGCAAGTATTTGTAGGATCGGAGTATACTTTGTCATCCCTAATATGGAAGCAAGACCTTTCTAAAAATGTAAGCATGTTAGGTCTTTAGAAATAAAAAAAAAAATTTATCAAAGTTTTGAAATAAAGAGAGTAATGTATGCTTATTATTTCAAGTAACTTAGTGTATATTTAAATTAAAGTTGACAAATTTACATTTGGATTAAACTTAAATTTGTAATATGAATTTGCGAAAGCAATTCAATTCTTCTACAAAATTAAATTTTCAGAAAAAATTTTAAAGTACTAACACATACTTTTAAAAATAACCTAACATATTACGAAACCCACTTTACTCTTCAAAAATATGCTCAACATTCAAAAAGTACTTTTTAACTGTTAATCAAACATATCCTTATTCTTCCATGTTTATGGTATTAGATCCTTCAGTAACGGGTTGCACTTTAGAAGATGGGAAAATTTCTAAGTTATTAGGACAGCATAGGCATTGTTGATGGAACAACCGGCAGGTGAGTGCCAGAGTGATATGGATGGAAATATTCGAAACATCACATAATAGGATTCACACTATTTTAGTAAATTTGTTTCTTATAGTGTATGTTTGTCGGTTTGGCATTGGCTATTTGGCTTTGTGACGTTATACTCAATTTTATACAACAGAACTCAATATTTAAAATAGATATTACATGAGTAGCGAAATTACTCTAGCCTGCAGCTTATCATTTTTGAATAAACTATGATCTAGTGGAGAGTTTTAAAACTTTGACGGGATTAAAATGTACGAATAATTAACTATAATAATCAAATTCTTCTCGTATATAGAATTCCAGTTTGAACTATTTTATTAATTTTGACAAATAATTTTCTTATTATAAAATTTCACCATACATAGGGTTAGGACAGCTTAAGCTTGTCCTGCATCCAACTCTTAATTGTTTAACAGCTTAATAATTCTTTAAGCTCTAAACCCAGATGAAGTAACTTAATGATATTCAAATTTATTTATAGAGATTGTAGATATCTTTTATGGAAAACAATCTTACGGATAAGTTCATTATAGATGAAAAATCTCTTCTAAGTATTTAATGCCCATATCCAACAATTAGGCTCAAAACCACTAGTTGAATTGAAACAATCACACACCTATTGATGCACACACACTAAATGATATTCAAATTTAATTAAGATTGGCTCTAAATGGAATATATACTTGAAAGAGTTTATTTATAATTTACTTGAATTTATCCTACGATTATGTAAGTGTTTAAACGAACATATGAAAATAACTTATAATACGTTCATGCACTATTTTCAACTTATTTCAACAAGTTTCATTAGACAACTTATAAAAACAACTTACAATTCATGTGAATTGTTTAACCATATTTCTTCTTCCATTATAGGAACAATTTATGCACAAGTACTTAGATGATAAACCTTGAGTGCTGTTTAGATAAATTTCTCCAAACACTTGCAAGAAAAACAGAAAAAGAAGAACAAATTAAATAAATTTCTCATAAACTAAAATAGCTTATGCACAAGTCATTTTATATAAGTTATCTCGTATTAGTTTCTTCAAAAGCTTTTATTTAAACTTGTCTTATACTCAACATTTACTTAATCTTGTGACATTTTGTACAATATTTTTTTTTTACCATGAATTTTCTGTGCGAGATACAACTAGAAACGCTGTATTTTAAAAAATTGTAATATGAATATTATTATGAATATCTCATTAATGTAATGATTTTAAATGTTGAAAGCTACAGACCTACAGTCCATATTATAGACTATAGTGGAGGTCCTAGAGGACATCTGGGTTTTTATTCCGGATATCAAGGTAACTATGTAAATTATTGTTAATTACTATAATGAAGATTTTTACATTATTTTGATTAGGATCCAGATTTAATCAAGAAAGAATCAAACTCCCAACATTCAAAATATGACAAATATACCGTTATACTAAAACTGAGAAAACTAGAAAGTAGCTACTACAAACAGAACCGTTCTAATACTATGAATTGTGTTAATTTTACAAGCTGTCCATTTTCTAACTTAAGGAGGCCAATTTCATATCCTAATATCTCCCCAATGGCTAGCAAAAGTCAAGGAAACATGTTGGGTTACTTGGGTACAAAAAGGAGACACTCTTGATTGAAGAACCATAGAAGGTAATAAGAGAAAAATATGAAAGACAGCTTACAAGTTACATCTTTGCAACACCTTCGTTCTTCCTAATTGTTAAGAACTTCATACTTGCAAGTATACTTAGGAGATAATTGAAATTATTTTAGCTCAAATGTAAAAACACTCTTGTTTTAGGGAAAAAGGAAGTATGTGGGTAGCATTTAAGAGTTTTTTTTTTATCTAGGTTACTCTGTTTCGGATGGAGATAGAGCGAGGTTTCATGGTATATGTGTGACACAGGAGGGCAAAACCAATATCGGTAGGGTGTGTTCTATATAGAGAGGTGTCTCCCTCTCCCCACTAAACAACCTGACTTTTAGGCATGACTCCTTTACATCAATGCATTTACAATAATTAAACAGGAGAGAAATTTGCTTTTTGAAAGTTTAAATAGAGAGGTGTCTCCCTCTCCCCACTTATCCAAAGGCAGCTTATCTCCTCTCTCTCTCTGTTTTATATATAAATATATAAGCAGTGGTTGAGAAATAAAAAAATATAACTCAGCACTTCTCTATTGTATTGTGTAACTCAAATTTCTCAGCAACGTAGGCACTTCATTTTCAACAATAATCAAGTCTAGTAATAATACATCACTACTAGACAATAACTTGTAGAGGTTATAGTAGTAGTAGATCATTCTCATCGAGGATATGATGTTATTAGAGAACAAGGGTTTGATATTATTAAAGGTAAAAATTTTGGATTTGAAAATAATACGCTAAATGAAGGTATGTTGAATGCTAAACAGAAAACAATCAAAAATAACTTACATTTTAATCTAATTTTTTTAACTAGCTAACTCGTTGACTTGGTAGTAAACTCGAGAGTTTACCGAGAATCTACTAAAAAAAGAGTTTACTCAAGAATCAACTCGCAGAGGACAAGTGAACTCGTAAACTCGTAAGAGTTAGCGAATTAACTCGAGAGTTTGATAACCATGGTTGAGCCAAATCGATGGATGGGAAGATGGGATTCACTATGATCCAAGACATGCAGGTAAGGAAGGTTCCTTTGTTTTGTATCCCTATTTCTATTTATATGGGTTTTCATCCCTATATGACCATATCGTCCATAGTTTTTTATTTATTATTGATAGCTGTTAAAGTTTACGTAGTTTTGTGTATTGTAGCTGTTTTGTTAGTCAGCTTTATTAAGGAGACAGCTGTATTGTGTAAGTGTAAACAGCTGTCTCCCTCCCTTTTGTACCCTATATATATAGAGAGAGAGAGAGCAATGCAAAGTAGATTGATAGTGTGAAAATACACACAAAAATTCAAATCTCAAGTTGGTATCAAAGGGTAATTGTTTTGACTCTGGTCGCTGTCCGCCGCCGGCCTCCACCATCTCCGGCCATCGTATCTTCTGGCGAACCCAGGGTTGGGTGCGCCTTGAAGAGTGCGACTCACTTGTGGAAGTCGCGTGGCCAGAATACCAGCCACGCGCCTCCACACACCGCCACCAACCCACGCCAATTCCGGCGCGTGAGGTCCACACGCCGCCCTCCGATCACCCGAAGTTCACCGGACCAGTTCCAGCAGCTTCGTCATCTTCTCCTGGGCACGTTTCAGTCCTTGTTTTTCGGTATTGACAACTTGCTCGTTCCAGCCCTTGCGTTTCCTTCTCCTTCTCCATTAGGGTTTCATTTTTTGATCAAAAATGGCCTCTGCCGATCCTGTATTCTCCTTCTCTGGAACCCCCACCATCACTACTGCAAAACTCAACTGAAAGAACTACCTATCTTAGTCTGCCTCAGTGGAGTTGTGGTTTCTTGGCCAAGGATATCATGACCACTTGGAAAAAAGAGCTAGTGCTGTCCCAAACGACAAGAAATCTGAGTGGGAAAAACTTGACTTTCAACTATGTGCTGTGCTGTGGCAATCGGTTGAGCTGGATGTTTTGGAAACTCTTAGATCATTCAAAACATGTTCTTTTTGGAAGAAGGCTCAAGAGATATTTGCCAATGATATTCAAAGTCTTTTTGATGCAACCCAAAAAGTTGCTGCACTCAAATAGACCAGCCATGATATGATTGTGCATATAGGTAAAGCTCGAGCAGCAGTGGAAGAGTTAAAAAGGTTTCTTGTAGCTGATTCTTTGGAAGAAGTAAATAGGAAGCTGGACAAGTTTTACATGGTTCTTATTTTGAGAAGCCTACATTCAGATTTTGATCATGTGCGTGATCAAGTTCCGTCAATGGACTCTCTAATTACTAGACTTCTTCGTGTGCCCCATGTGTTGAAAGATGAAAACTTAGCTGAAGTCGAGGAAACATCAGCCATGGTTGCACCTCTTGGAAGAGGAGGAGGACGTAACAACAGAGGAGGCCGCGGTGGAAGGAGTGGACGTCCTCAATGCACCTACTGCAGGAAGATGGGTCATACTCAAGAAAATTGTTACTTTACTCCTTACATGGCTTTTCTGACAAGGTAGCACATGTATCTAAATCAGAAAAATCAGAGTCTAAGTTCTCTAATGAGGAGTACCAAGAATATTTGAAGCTAAAATCTGAAAAATCCAGCAACCAAGCCCAATCCTCCTCGGTACCATGTGTTTCAATAGCATGTATCTCTCAATCTATGGGAGGTCCTAGTCCTTGGATACTTGATTCAGGTGCCTCTGATCATATCTCTGGTAAAAAATCATCTTTTTCATCTATTTCTTTTCCAAAAACTCCTCACTTTGTTATTGTAGCCAATGGGTTCAAAGTTGCATCTCAAGGAATTGGTCAAGTTTCTTTATCTCCTTCATTAAAGTTGAATTCTATATTATTTATTCCTCATTGTTCTTACAACTTAATCTCATTAAGTCAACTGACTCGTTCGTTAAATTGCTCAGTAACCTTTGATGCTAATTCTTTTGTTATTCAGAAACATGGTACGGGTCGTCTGATTGGAGAAGGACGTGAATCACGAGGACTTTATTACTTAGAATCCAGCTTTCCTGTGTTCTGTTTTGTAACTTCAAAACCCAAGTTTTTGCATGATCATCTAGGTCATCCAAGTCTACCAAAATTAAAAATAATGGTCCCTAGTCTTAAGAATCTTCAAGTCTTAGAATGTGAATCTTGTCAATTAGGAAAACATGTTAGGTCATCATTTCCTCAAACTGAAAAAAGATGTAACTCGATTTTCTCTACCATTTAGGTCGGGCCCATTGGTGAGGTTGATCAACTTAAGGCTCGGTTAGTAGCTAAAGGATACACTTAGATCTATGGCCTTGATTATTGTGATTCTTTCTCTCCTGTAGCTAAAATCACCACTGTTCGACTATTTCTTGCTATGGCTGCCATGCGTCATTAGCCTCTCCATCAACTTGACATTAAAAATGTCTTCCTTCATGGTGATCTTGAGGAGGAAATTTATATGGAGCAACCCCCTGGATTTGTTACTCAGGGGGAGTATGGCCTGGTGTGCAAGCTACACTGAACTCTCTATGGGTTGAAGCAATCTCCTCGAGCTTGGTTTGGTAAATTTAGTCATGTTGTGCAACTTTTTGGGTTGAAACGAAGTGAAGCAGACCATTCTGTTTTTTATTGTCATACATCTCCTGGAAAGTGTGTTTATCTAATGGTCTATGTTGATGATATAGTGATTACAGGAAATGATACTACTAAGATCGTCCAGCTAAAAGAGATGGTGTTGTGATTTCACAGAGAAAGTATGCTCTTGATATACTGGAGGAAACAGGCATGCAAAATTGTAGGCCTGTTGATAGCCTTATGGATCCAAATCTGAAGCTCATGACAGATCAAAGTGAAGTTTACACTGATCCCGAGAGATATAGGAGACTTGTGAAAAAACTCATTTATCTCACCATTACAAGACCTGATATTTCTTTTGTTGTTGGGGTGGTTAGCCAATTTATGCAAAATCCTCATGTTGATCATTGGAATGTTGTCATGTGTATTCTCAAATATGTAAAGAACGCTCTAGGACAAGGATTGTTGTATGAAGACAAGGGTAACACTCAAGTCTCTGGATATTGTGATGCAGATTGGGCTGCTTGTCCCATAGACAGGAGATCTACCTCAGGATATTGTATTTTTATTGGGGGAAATGTTATCTATAGGAAGAGCAAGAAACAAACCGTTGTTGCTCGATCCAGTGCAGAGGCTGAATATCGATCTATGGCTATGGTTACATGCGAACTTATGTGGATTAAACACTTTCTCCAAGAGTTGAGATTTTGTGAGGTGGTGCAAATGAAGTTGTACTGTGATAATCAGGCAGCTCTTCACATTGCCTCAAATTCAGTCTTCCATGAGAGGACTAAACATATAGAGATTGATTGTCATTTCATTCGAGAGAAACTATTGTCCAAGGAGATTATCACTGAGTTCATCAATTCTAATGACCAGCCAACAGATATTTTAACTAAGTCCTTAAGAGGAACTAGGATTCAGTCTATATGTTCCAAGCTTGGTGCATATGATTTGTATGCTCCAGCTTGAGGGGGAGTGTTAAAGTTTATGTAGTTTTGTGTATTGTAGCTGTTTTGTTAGTCAGCTTTATTGAGGAGACAGCTGTATTGTGTAAGTGTAAACAGCTGTCTCCCTCCCTTTTGTACCCTATATATATAGAGAGAGAGAGAGCAATGCAAAGTAGATTGATAGTGTGAAAATACACACAAAAATTCAAATCTCAAGTATAGCATTCTAAAATTTAAGTTCTCCACAAACTTTGAATGATGGAAACTTAGAGCTAGAACCCCTTAACTAATCCAAACATCCCTTTTTGAGGTGTATAAGAATGTGGAATTCTGGATTCTTCTGACATTTACTCATGTAAAATCATAATGGTACTGTGGTAGTGGTACAATGCAAGGCAGGGTGGCCATTATTTGGAATTTGGCTATTATTTGGAATTTTTATATATAGATTAAATATTTTTTATATCTTCAGAATACTCAAATTCTTAATAAATCAAATTCAATAACCAAGCTGAAAATCCTAAAGTATAGTAATTGAAACTGGACCAGACCCTGTGAAGGATAGTGACAACTCCCGGCATTGGTTCAATTGCCAATTTCTCCAATGATCAATGCAGCAATTATTTTAAATATGAAAAGATATATTCATCAAAAATACACTTTGGAATCAATTAATTATAACAAAATTAACATAATATGTTCCTGAATCCTCCTAGTTTCTGCTTCTTGGTTCATGAGTAAATGTTAACGTGACAAATTCTGTGGGTTGAGCAACATATTATACCGCAACAAGACACAATATTAAATTTAAGAAACAACAGTATATACTTGTCTCCTCTTTGTTTTCAGCATTACCTTGGTTTTCTTTAAGTACAAAGCATGCAATAGGGGGGAAACTTATTTCGCATGAAACTGACTTTGAGTGGATAGTAAGCTCCATGTTGACCAACTACAACAAATTTAAATAACACCGGAATAAATCCAATTTTCTTTTTTGCTTCAGTTTTGATGTACCAGAATCAGAACGCCAGCTCAAACAGGCCACTGATGGATGCATAAATAAATAGATATTAAACACTTATACACTATGTTCCGGTTGTCACTCTTAAAATAAGTTATAAAGATACTAACTATTAGAGTATTATAAGGAGCTGCAATTATTCAACTGCAGTCTCCTCTAGCTTCTAGTGGAAGCTAGTTAGTTACTCCTAGTAGAAGCTAGTCAATTGTAAGTCGTTAGTTAGTTGTTAGCCAGACTAATAGAATTGTCTATATATACTGTTTGTAAGCCTGAAGTTCATTGACTTAAAAAATGATATTTTACTTCTTCATTTCTCTCTCTCAATTCTCTTAGTCTAGAAATCTATGACGGTATCTAGAGCTTAGTCGATCATCAATGGCGACAAACTCTATCTCTTCTTATTCCGCTTCCACTTTTTCTGAATTTGATCTCACAGAAGCTTGATGATTCAAATTTTCTTCTTAGGCGACAGCAAATTGAATCTTTCATCAAGTCACACAAACTTCAAAGGTTTGTCGCGAATCCGAAAATTCCCTTATGATTCCTTACTAAAGCAGATCGCGATGCAGGAATTGAGAATCCTGCATACAAGGTGTGGGAACAAGACCTGGTTCTTCTTGCCTGGTTGCAATCGACTCTGTCCACATCAATCTTATCTCAGATCATTGGATGCGTTCATTCTTATGAGGTTTGGGAACAGATCCATGATTATTTCCACAAACAGACGCGAGCCAAAGCAAGGCAACTTCGAACAGAGTTGTGCGCAACGATTCTTGAAGATTAGTCCATGCACGAGTTTCTGCTTAGGATCAAAGCCATTTACGATGCACTTGCTTCTATCGGAAGTTCAATTTCTCTTCAAGAACACATTGATGCCATTCTTGAAGGACTGCCGCAAGAATATCATTCAGTAATCTCAGTTATAGAGTAAATTTCAACCGCTACCTATTGAAGAAGTTGAAGCATTATTGCTAGCTCACAAAGCTCGATTGCTTAAGTTTCAAAGATACACTACTGAATCGCCTTCAATCAACCTTACTCAGGCTAACCCTAACTCCTCATCATCGTTTGGTTCTAACTCTTATGTAGCGCCGAACAATTCCTCAGAACTGTATGATTCATCTGGTCGTGGAAATTTTAATCGTGGCGGCCATCGTGGCAGCAGCGGCAGCGGTCATGACCGTGGGGGAGGATGCTTTGCAAATTTCCCATGTCAAGTATGTTACAAGTATGGTCATACTGCATCTTTTTGTCACTATAGGTTTGATCAGGGCTATCAACCTAATCCTTCACTCACTTTTAGTGTTGTCAAATGGCGGTTATGGCGGCGCCATGGTGGTATGACGTGGTGGCTTTTTGAAAAAACACCACCAAATAGCGGTGGCATTGCAGGATGGCGGTGCCGCCATAGGTTTAACTTTGGTGGCGATTATGGCGGAAGAAACGTTTTTTTTTTTAATTTTTCCAAAATGACAGATTGGACCGTCTTGGGCTGACCCGACCCAACCCTAAACCCGGTTTTGGAATCAAAATGGGATGAGCAGCACGCAACAAGCACCAACGCGAGTACCACGCTAACTCCCAAAGTCGACAACGGCACCACGCACCAGCGTGAGTTCTCTCACGGTCTCACCTGAAGTCGACGACGGCACCATGCGAGCACCACGCACCAGTGCGAGTTCTCTCACGGTCTCACCCGAAGTCGACGACGACACCACACGAGCAACGGCAACGGCTACGGCTACGGACGGCGACGGCTACAGACGGCGTCGGCTACAAACGGCAACGGCAACACCCTGGTTCTGTTTTTTTTTTGGTTCTGTTTGACACTTTTTTAATTTTTGGTTCTGTTTTTTTTTTTGTTTCTGTTTAGCCCTTTTTTATTTATATTTATTTTTTATCTATTGTTTTGTTAATATTTATATGTATATGTAAATATATTTTTTTTTGTCCGCCATTTGCCGCTACGCCATCCGCCATTTTTTTATGGCGGATTTTTGGCTTTCCGTAGTGAACCGCCATCCACCATTAACAACATTGCTCACTTTCCATGATCCTTCAAATCAAGGAAATACTCAGACTAACAGTTTTAGTCAAAATCAGTATTCTGGTCAAGGAAATGGTTCTGGTCAAAATAACTATGGATGGAACAATGGGTTCAGATCATCAAATTCGGAGGGTGAAGGTACCAATCAGAACAGATCAATGCAAAACAATCAGAATCAACAGTCTCCGAGTGCAATGATTGCAAACTCCAATTCTAATTTTCAGACCAGTACTCCTACAACTTGGATACCAGATTCAGGTGCCTCATTTCATGTGACGGGAATCACAGAACATACAGCAACTCAGTCCCTTTGAAGGTCCAGACCAAATTTATATTGGTAATGGACAAGGTTTGCCCATTCATTCCACTGGTTCTTCCACTTTTATTTCTCCTATTAATTCTAAAGTGTCTTTGTCCTTGAATCAGCTGCTTCATGTGCCTACTATAACAAAAAATCTTATGAGTGTCAGTAAATTTGCTCTAGACAATGATGTATATTTTGAATTTCATCCTAATTATTGTCTTGTCAAATCACAAGGAGCCAATGAGATCTTGCTTAAAGGCTCACTTGGACCAGATGGTTTATATGTCTTCCCAAATCTTCATCTCCAAGGCTCAATTCCTGCCAGTTCAGCCTCTTGCTTTGTTTCAAATTTTGTAACCAATGTCCGTTCTGATGTAAATACTCTCAATTCTGCTGTAAAAACCACTTCTGTTGATAGTGCATGTAGTGGCACCGGCTCTCAAACTCTTTGGCGCCTTAGACTGGGCCATCCTAGTTCTAATGTTTTGAGACTTGTTCTTAATCATTGTAAGATACCAACCTCTAATAAAAATGTCTTTGAATTTTGTACTTCTTGCAGTGTTGGTAAATCTCACAGATTACCTGCCTCATTATCTGAAACAGTTTATAATAAACCTTTGGAACTAATATACAGGGATCTATGGGGTCCTGTCCACATTCCTTCCAAAAATGGTTTTTACTATTACATAACCTTTGTTGATGCCTAGTCTAGGTTCACCTGGATCTATTTGCTTAAACATAAGTCAGAAACCTTCACCATTTTTCAACAGTTCAAGCTAATGAACTTCAGTTTGACTCCAAAATTAAGAGTGTTCACACAGATTGAGGAGGAGAGTTCAGACCTCTCACTAATTTTTTAGCAAGCCAAGGTATCACTCTTAGATTGATCTGTCCACACACTCATCACCAAAATGGTGTAGTGGAAAGGAAACACAAACATATTGTGGAATTAGGACTCGCTCTTCTTAAACAAGCTTCACTGCCTCTCAAGTTTGGGGATTTTGCCTTCACTACAGCAGCATACTTGATAAATAGATTGCCTACTGCTTCTTTGCATTTTAATGTTCCCTATACTACTGTCTTTTTCAACAAAAATCCAGATTATAACTTTCTTAAAGCCTTTGGTTGGTCCTGTTTCCCTTTCCTTAGACCTTACAATCGTCACAAGCTTGAATTTAGGTCTCACGAGTGTGTTTTTCTTGGGTATTCCACATCTCATAAGGGTTACAAATGTCTTTCTCTAACTAGCAAACTCTTTATCTCTAAGGATGTTGTTTTCAATGAAGTCAAATTCAGATCTGTTTTTGTCTTCCTCTAAGTCTGATTCACATCCTAATAATCTCATCTCTTTCATTACCTCCATCCCTATTGTTCCTCAACCATTTCTTCTCTTTCCCCCTCTAGCAATTCTGTTGCTAGTCCTACTTCTGTTAATCCTACAGCTGATTCAAATTCCGGCCCTAGTCCTTCTGTCCATGCTGAGTCTAGTCCTACTGTTGCATCTGAGGTTCCTAGTCCTACTATTGATGCTGGATCCACTTCTGTGCAAGACAATTCTTGCAGTCATCAGATTTGTCTCCCTCTGAAGTATCATACAGTGCAGCATTGGAGACTGTTCCTACAGTTAATTCTCATCCTATGCAGACCAGATCAAAGTCTGGAATTCATTTACCAAGACTTAATTCAACCTTGTTTCTTGCTCACTGTGAACCCAAATCTGTGAAGCAGGCTTTGGCTGATTCAAAATGGTTTAATGTAATGAAACAAGAATATGACGCACTGATGAATAACAAGACCTGGGATTTGGTTTCTCTTCCACCCAATAAGAAAGCAGTGGGTTGCAAATGGGTGTTCAGGGTCAAAGAAAATGCAGATGGGACAGTTAATAGATACAAAGCTAGACTGGTGGCAAAAGGATTTCATCAAGTGGCTGGTTTTGATTTCAATGAAACCTTTTCCCCTGTTATCTAACCTGTTACAATAAGGTTGATTCTCACCTTGGCTCTAACCAATAAGTGGGAACTTTTTCAACTTGATGTTAACGATGCCTTCTTAAATGGCTTTCTAGAGAAAACCATCTATATGCAGCAGCCCCCAGGATTTGAAAATACCGATCTTTCTCTTGTTTGTAAATTGAATAAGGCTCTATATGGACTTAAACAAGCACCAAGACAGTGGTTCGATAGACTAAAATCTACACTCTTGCATCTTGGCTTTTCTGTGAGCAAGTGTGATCCACCTCGTTTTGTCTTCAAAGATACCTCTCATATTGTCTATCTTTTGGTGTATGTTGATAATATTATAATCACAGGCAGATCTGTCAATTTAATCCAGCAGTTCACTGTCAAACTTCACTCTAATTTTTCCCTTAAACAACTTGGGAAACTGGATTATTTTTTGGGAATTGAAGTCAAGACCCTAACTGATGGCTCTATTCTTCTAACTCAAGGCAAATATATCACAGATCTCCTACAGAAAACTAAAATGGCTGAGGCTCAACCTATTGCTTCCCCAATGGTTTCTGGATGCAAGCTTACTAAAATAGGAGCAGACCTCTTCTCAGATCCTACTCTTTATAGATCAGTAGTTGGAGCTCTTCAACACTCCACTATAACCAGACCTGAACTAAGTTTTGCTGTAAACAAAGTCAGTCAATTCATGGCCAACCCTCTTGAATCTCACTGGACAGCAGTGAAAAGAATTCTCAGATATCTCAAAGGCTCTTTACACCATGGCCTACTTCTCAAAGCTGCTACTCTTGGAATACCCATTCCCATTAAGGCCCTTTGTGATGCAGACTAGGCTTTTGACCCTGATGATCGCAAATCTACTTCAGGAGCTTCTATTTATTTTGGCCCTAATCTTATATTTTGGTAGTCTAAGAAACAACAGATTGTTGCAAGATCAAGTAGTGAGGCTGAGTATCGAAGCCTAGCACAAGCCACAGCTGAAGTAGTGTGGATTCAAACTCTGCTGACTGAACTATTTGTTCCTTTCACTACTCCAGCAATCTTCTGTGACAATCAAAGTGTTGTTGCCATCACTCATAACCCTGTTCTTCACTCCAGGACAAAGCACATGGAAATTGATATTTTCTTTGTTCAGGAGAAAGTTCTAGCTAAGAAGCTGCAAGTCTACCACATTCCTGCCATTGATCAGTGGGCAGATGCCTTGACCAAAGCTCTATCTCCAACCAGATTTCTTTTCTTGAGATCCAAACTCAATGTCCTTGAGCCTCCTCCAAAGTCTCAACCTCATTGAGTTTGAGTTTGGGGGGGGTATTAGAGTATTATAAGGAGCTGCAGTTATTCAACTGCAGTCTCCTCTAGCTTCTAGTGGAAGCTAGTTAGTTACTTCTAGTAGAAGCAGTGTTGTTAAATGGCGGCCATGGTGGCGCCATGGCGGTTTTCCATGGCGGATTTGCGAAAAAACGCCACCGAATAGCGGTGGCATGGCGGGTTTGGGATGGCGGCGCCATGGCGGTCGTGGCGGGATGGCGGAAATCTGTTTGGCTTTTGTCCGCGGTAGGAGTTGGGCCGACCCGACCCAACCCTACCCGGTTATTCATTAAACTAAAAACCCTCCACAGCTTGCGTTCAGAACAGCTAGCCGTTCCTCCAACAGCTTGCATTCGGAACTCTGCTGCCTGCGTCCCTCCCGAACCCCGCCACACCCCGCCGCCGCCGCGACACCACCCCCTCCCCGCCGCACCCAGCCGCCGCCGCGACGAGGCCCGCAACGCACGAACGGCGGCGACGAGCTCCGACGACGAGCCCCGGCAACGCGCGACACCACCCCCTATTTCTGTCTCGCGAAGGAAGAAGAGGAAGAAGACGCGCGGGTCAGCTGATCTGTTTTTTTTTTTTTTGGGCTTTTTGCTGTTTGACACCCCCCATTTTTCTGTCTACAGTTTTTTTTTTCCTTTTGCTATTTGACACCCCTTTTTACTGTTAACAGTCCCTTTTTTTTTTTTTCCTATTTGACACCATAATTTATTTTTTTTCTGTTCAGTCCTCTTTTAAATGGCTGAACCATCATCTGATGCTGCTACTGCAAGTGAAACGAAGAAAAATAAGGCAGACCCAGGCTGGAAATATTGCCATTCACTAGTGGAAGGAGATACAAACACCATTGTTTGTAATTTCTGTGGAAAAATCACTAAGGGAGGAATAACCCGAGCCAAACAACACCTGATTGGGAAGTCGGGCAACGTTGCAGCTTGCAAGAAAACTCCCCCAAATGTAATCGAAGAGTTGAAGGAATATATGACTACAAAAAAAAGTGGGACCACTTACAGTACTTCTGGCAGTGGTAATATGGCAAATATAAGAGATTTTGAATTTGGTGAACCGATTGGATGTGATGGAAGTGAAGAAGATGAGTTTGCGGACTCTTGTAATGCTGCTGCAAGTGCAAAGACAAAGTGTGGGACTAAAAAAGGACCAATGGACAAATTCTGTAAGAATCCAGAAAATGCAATCAATCGGAGAAAAATGGAGATGCTGAGGCAAATGAACATAAGAGAGTCAATGGATAAGAATGAAGTATTGAAGGTGCATCAACATATTGCTCGCTTTTGGTACCAAGCAGGTTTGTCATTCAACCTCATTAAATTGAAAAGCTTTGAGAACATGGTTGCAGCCATTGGTCAATATGGGCCACATTTGCCCATTCCTAGCTATCATGACATCAGAGTTCCACTCTTGAAGAAGAAAGTTGAATATACTGAAAATTTGATGAAAGGCCATAGGGAGCAATGGGTCAAGTATGGTTGTACTATTATGTCCGATGCATGGACTGATCGGAAACAAAGATGCATCATTAATTTTTTGATTAACTCTCAAGCTGGTACCATGTTTTTGAAGTCTGTTGATGGCTCTGATTTTGTAAAGACAGGTGAAAAGCTTTTTGAGTTGCTTGATGCCATTGTGGAGGAAGTTGGAGAAGAGAATGTTGTTCAAGTTGTAACCGATAATGGGAGCAACTATGTTTTAGCGGGTAAGTTGTTGGAGGAGAAAAGGAAACATATTTATTGGACTCCTTGTGCAGCTCATTGTATTGATTTGATGCTTGAAGATATTGGGAAGCATCCCTTGATAAGGAAGACAATTAGAAGGGCAATTAATCTAGTTGGGTTTATCTATGCCCATTCTAGTACCTTAAGTTTGTTGAGAAATTTTACAAACAAGAGGGAATTGGTGAGACATGCTATTACTAGATTTGCCACTTCTTATCTAACCTTGGAAAGGCTTCACAAAGAGAAAGCCAATATTAGAAAAATCTTTACTTCTGATGAATGGACCTTGAACAAGCTATCTAAGGAGCCTAAGGGAAAAGAAGCTGCAAAGGTAGTGCTCATGCCTTCTTTTTGGAATAGTGTGGTTTACACTCTTAAAGTCATGGCTCCACTTGTGAAAGTGCTTCGTCTTGTGGATGGTGAAAGGAAACCAGCCATGGGCTATATTTATGAAGCAATGGACAAGGCAAAAGAAACAATTATCAAGTCTTTCAACAACAATGAAAGCAAGTACAAAGATGTGTTTGAAATCATTGATAAAAGATGGAATTGTCAGCTTCATAGGCCATTGCATGCAGCTGCCCACTTCTTAAATCCAGAGTTCTTTTATGACAACACTGACTTAGAGTTTGATTTTGAGGTCACCAATGGTTTGTTTGAGTGCATTAAGAAGTTGATTCCACAATTTGATGTGCAACAGAAAATTCTAACCGAGTTGCATCTTTACAAGATTGGTGCTGACCACTTAAAGGAAAACCCATTCTCCTAGTAAGAAACTTTTATCATACTATTTTTTTTTATGTATTAGTGATTTAGTGTTATAATTCAGAATTCTAAGTTATGCTCTTGGTTGGTAATTGGTATTGCAGCATATTGGTGGCGAATGTTTGGGTCACAAACTCCAAATTTGCAGAAGCTGGCTATTAAGATTTTGAGTTTGACTTGCAGTGCTTCAGGATGTGAAAGAAATTGGAGTGTGTTTGAGCAAGTAATTGTGACAAAACTCTAACCATACTTTTTAATTTTATTTAATTTTGATGATCAAGTTATATTTGGAGTATATTTGAGATTGAAATCAACATTTATTTGTTATGTTGTAGATTCATTCCAAAAAAAGAAAGAGGCTTGAGCACAAGAGGTTGCATGATTTGGTGTTTGTCAAATACAACCAACAATTGAAGCAAAGATATAATGCAAGAGATGAAATTGATCCAATTTCTCTTAATGATATTGATGTATGCAATGAATGGCTCGTGGGAGAGATGGATCAAGATGATGATAATGATGCTGGAAATGATTTGGTATTTGAAGATGATGATGCTCTAAATTGGGCAACTGTGTATCAGGCTTCGGGGGTTGGAGAGTGTAGGATGTATACTAGGCGGAAAAAACAAAAAACAAGTGTTGCTGCTGCCCAAACTACTAAAAAACAGGCAATGGTTGTTGGATCTTCATCAAGGAAGCAAAAAGCAGTCCAAGAAAATGATGAGGATCTAGATGTTGAGGAGAATATTGATGTTGAATCTGAAGAAGAAGAAATCATGGTCAATTTTGAGGCGTCTGATGGGGAAGAGGGAGAGGGAGATGCTCCATTACCATATGATAACAACGAAGATGATTATGTTGGGATTGGAGAAGATGATTAGAGCCTCAACCTTCACTTTGCACTTTGCATTATGCTTTTATCATTTTCTTATTTTGAACTCTTTAATGAGTTTATTTGGTGTTGGTACTTGATTATTGTATGAACTCATGAAACTTTTTTAGTTTATTTGAATGCAATCCTTTGTTTTTTTCAATTTCAATGAGTTTATATATATGTTTTTTTTTTTTTGTCCGCCATGACATCCGCCATTTTCCGCTACGCCATCCGCCATATTTTTATGGCGGATTTTTGACTTTCCGCCATGAACCGCCATCCGCCATTAACAACATTGAGTAGAAGCTAGTCAGTTGTAAGTAGTTAGTTAGCCAATTCTGTTAGTTAGTTAGTTAGCAAATTCTGTTAGTCTCTAACAGAATTGTGTATATATTGTTTGTAAACCTGAAGTTCATTGAGTCAATAAATGATATTTTACTTCTTCATTTCTCTGTCTCTCTCTCTCTCTCAATTCTCTTAGTCTAGAAACTCTATGACTAACAGACAAAATGAACAATAGCACTGCAAATCAAAAGAAACCACTGAAATTTCTGGCCATAAAACTTTGAATACATTTCAGTATTGGATGTCTTTCTTTACATATAGCAAAATCATCCTTCTATTATTAGATGTACAATTTTACAAACCTTCTTTCACTTTGAGGCACTACTGTGATTGTCTGGGGTAACATAATAAAGTGCCTTCGCTGCTGCTATCGCAGAATCCCCTCTCTTAACAATTTTCTGAAGGTCCTCAACCTTCTTTGACAAGGATGCAACATTTGTGTTGGTAGATTGAACCAGCTGATTTGAAGTTTCTAGTGCAGTGCATAACTGAATAAAGGGTAAAAAAATATAACATACTAAGTTGAACATAGAAGACAGATGAATAGTAGGAAAATAAAGATGAACCATACATTATAATCTTCTTCCCCCACCTCCTTCATTGGCCAATATAATAATAATGAGAGAAAATAGTCCATGCACTGAGTTACAGTGTCTTCTGATCATAAATTATCACTTGTGATAAGTTCATTGACTTTCACAAATTGTCTCTTTACACCTTAGTGTGTACACTATTTTCTCTTCACAGTAAGTCAATAACTACATACCTACCATGATTTCTAAATTCTAATAGATTGACAGTGTAAAAAAAATACTGATGCAAAGAAATTAAAATAGTCTATGCACTGAGTTACTATCTTATGATCACAAATTGTCACTCGTGATAAGTTCATTAGTTCACTGACTTTCACAAATTGTCTCGTTACACTTGAGTGCATAAACTATTTTCTCCTTATAAATAATTACATACCTACAATAGTTTCTGATAGGTTGACAATGCAAATATAAATATATTTATACTAATGCATAGAAATTAAAATCTAACAACAACAATAATAATAATAATAATGACAGAAAATAGTTTGTGCATTGTGTTACACAGTCTTCCGATCACAAATTGTCACTTGTGATAAGTTCATTGACATTCACAAATTGTCCCTTTACAGTAATAATAAAATTGGATTTGGTTTATAGTAAGAGATTGAGAGTGCATAGCATGATGATGATACCTTCAAGGTGAGAGAGGTCCAGGAGTGGTCGGTGCCAGAGAGTGCGGAATTCAAGTGGTCGTAGTGTTCCTGAAACGACACAAAGGATTGCCGTTTTAACGCGACTTACAAATTCGAAGGAAATGAATGAATGGGGAATGAAAAGAAACGGAACCTGGAAGAGTTTGGTGAGGTCAGGGGGTGGATCGTTGTAGTTGAAATTGGAAGAAGAAGGAAAGGTTTCGCGAAGGAGAGAGTGTCCTTGTCCGTGTTGTTGTTCTTCTTCTCCGACGTCGTTCAGGAGATCTCCGATGCACAAAAGGGGTCCTCCGATTCCTCTCATAGACATTTTTCTCTCTCTGATCCTTCTAACCTTGCGTTTCAATATTATTTTGCTTTGCTTTGCCTTTCAACTTCAATTCATTTCATTTAAATATGAGGGTATTCACGGGTACGGTTACTCGCGAAACAGTTTTTTTTATCAAATCCGATCCATTCCATTTAAATTCGTTTAAGTATTGAGTTTAGTCACCAATTTTAATATATAAATTCGTTAATTTATATTAAATTATTATTATTTATTTTTATATATAATATATATTTTTAAAATTAAAAAATTTAATTACTATTATTATCATACTAAATAACTATCAGTGAAACTATTTTTTCTTTTCTTATTTTTCATGATTTTACTTAATCATTTTAATGAAATTAAGATTTTAATTCCTAATTGTAGAGTATCTATTTTTCTTTTAAATTTGTTTAAAATTATTTTAGATATAATTCAAGTTTCAATTGTATTATTTATTTGACTATTTGAGAATATTTGAATTTTCAAATTATGTTTTAATAGTTTTGTTTTTTTAGTTTATTATATTTGTGGGTATGTTTGATGATAATGATAATATGATTCCTCATCTTTTCTTCCACTATTTGATCACATGTAACAATTATAAATAATATATTTAGTATTCCATTTAATAAAAAATTTAACTTATATAAAATATTAAATTTTAAAAAATAGCATATAAATTTAAATGTTTTGACTCGTTCACCCAATTAAATCCAATTCACCTCATTTACAATATTAGATTTGTTTGGTTTGAGTTTTAATTATCAACATGTTCAAATGTGGTTGAGTTGAGTTATGGTTTTTTCAAACCCAACCCAAACCAACTTGCGTATATTCCTACTACGTAATTATTCTATATTTCTTGATAAGCTTATAAGGAAAATAAACTAAAATTAATAGACTAAAATGTAATTTTTTTTCTTCTATTTTGTTAAATATGTGATTTTAATTTCTCAATTTTTTAATTAAGATATTATGTCTCTCACTTTTAAAAAATTTACAATTTAATTATTTTCTTTTTTAATTTAAACATTTTATTTCTCATTTTTAAAAAAATTTATCATTTTAATCTTTGTGACTAATTTCGAACCTTAACTTGTACTTTTTAAAATTGATTGTTAATATGATTCCTAAATTATTTTAAAAGTGTCAATTTGATCCCAAAAAATTTAAAAGTTCCAATTAGATACTTTAATTCTTAAAAATACAATTTTTAACTATCATTATATTTATTATTATTTTAAAATTTGATCAACACTGTCATCAACCTCTATCTCTGTCTTGAGTTTCACCTTCGATCCAGTCAGCGACGTCTTCAACAGCGTCACCATCGCCACCACCTATCGTGAGTCCCTAGAAGAGGTTGGGGTCATCTTCTACTCCATCTCTGAGGTTGTGCCTACTCTAGATCAAAGCCAGGCAAAGGGATCAAAACAAATCTGAGACATCATTCAAGCTCCGTCATGCACTGTTGCGTAGTCTTTCAGACGAAGGTAAGAGTTACATGGAGGAATTTATGATGGCATGGCGTTGACGTGAAAGCCAAGTTGGCAATTTTGTTACTTCTGTTATTCAATTGTTTGAAGGTTGTTAAGAATTAGTTTCATTAATTAGAAATTGTATATGATTTATCTAAATTGAGCAAGTATAAAAGCTCAATTCTACTATGTAATCAAGGATCCAATTTCATAAATACAATTGCTACTGATTCAACCATTTCTCTATCTTTATTCTCTATTCTCTGAAGGTTTCCGACATCATTTTGGCATCAAAGCACCAACCTCGCACCTGTGAAGATTATCAATGGCGGAGTACAATACTAGATCGCAAGATTTCAGAAAATTTGAAGATTCAATCAAAGAAACATTGAAGGAGATGAGCCAAAATATCAAGAAAATTGTAGATCATGTTGATGGACAAGAAACTCACATTTCAACTCTTAATCATCAAAATACAGTGTTTATGGAGAGGATGAACCAGGAGGCGCATCATGGTGGTAGTTCGCATGGATCAGGTTCGTTCCATAGAGATCGCAGTTACATGGCTGCTCGTCAAGTAAAGATTGATTTTTCATGATTTAATGGCAGTTATCTCAATGGTTGGTTGTTTTGATGTTGCCAGTTCTTTGAAATTGATGGAACACCTGTGGAAATGAAGATGAAGTTGGCATCTATCAACTTGGAAGGACGTGCTTTATCTTGGCATCAGAATTTTGTTAGATTTCAACCTAAAGCTGAGGTGATTTCCTAGGAAACTTATGTTTCAGCTTTGGAAGAAAGATTTGGAGAAAAGCATAAAGATTCGATGTCAAAACTATCCTTGAAGCAATTAGGTAAAGTTTCTGACTACTATTACCAATTTGATTACTGGGTTGGCAGGGTTCAAATATTTGGAGAAATTGCTTTAGGAATCTTCTTGAATGGCTTTAAGCCTCCAATTCAGCATCATCTTAGGAGTTTTATGCCTGCATCTGTTAATCAAGCATATACATTAGCACTCTTGCAAGAAACCTCTTTGAGAACTTTGCAACAAGAATTTAGTTCGAATTGTAGGAGACCTCCTTTATTACCTACTCCTAGAACCCAACACATGAATTCATCTTCTACCTGGAAACCTACACCTAAACCATTTGTTGATTCCAAGGGCAAAGTTGTTATTGACTTTGATGATAGAAGATCGAAAGGGTTATGCTTTTGGTGTGATGAAAATTATGTAAAGGGCCACAAGTGCAAGAAGAAAGAGTTGTTTGTGATTGAGGTCACTGAATTGAATGACGTGGAGGGAGATCAAGAGGGTTTTGTGGAAGAAACAGAAGAAAAGGAGGAAGATGAAGGAAATCCACAAATCTCAGTGTATGCAATTAATGGTGTTGCTACAAAAAGTTACCAAACTATGAGGGTAACTATGACTGTGAACAAAAAACCACTGCATATTCTCAACGACTCAGGTAGCACTCATAATTTCTTGGATGTGAGGGTAGCAAAGAAGTTAGGTTGCAAAGTGGAAGAGATGGGTCCAATGAAAGTGGATGTGGCAAATGGGGGAAATCTGAAGTGTATGGCTATATGCAAGGGCCTGACATGGACTTTACAGGGCACCAAGTTTGTCACAAATGTATTGCTTCTTCCTTAGGGCAATTGTGACATGGTACTTGGGGTTCAGTGGCTAGAAACACTTGGAGAGATTAAATGGGATTTTAAACAGTTGAGAATGGAATTTATGGTATAGGGTAAAAATACATGTATTAAGAGGGTGTTTTGAAGCAACAACTTTGAAAACCATATCTGGAAAATAGATGCCCAAGAAACTATTCTGCAATCCAGTTATGTAGTCTTCATCTGAAAACCTGAGATTAAGACTAAAGATGATAAAATTCCTGAAGAGATTGAGGAATTGTTATTTTCCTATAAGGATTCCTTTAAAGGAAGGAGTGTCTACAATCAATGTGAAGCCCTATAGATACTCTATAGTGCAGAAAGATGTGATTAAGCTGATGACTAAAGAATTATTGGATGTTGGGTTGGTGCAGCCTAATAACAGCCCATTTTCATCTCCAATTGTACTCGTGAAGAAGAAAAATGGATCTTGGAGAATGTGTATAGATTATAGGGATCTAAACAAAAGCACTATCAAAGACAAATATCCTATACTTGTTATAGAGGAGCTACTTGATGAACTACATGGTAGTGGATGGTTTTCCAAGATTGATCTCCGATCTGGATATCATCAGATTCGAATGTACCTTACGGATGTTCCAAAAACAGCTTTTAGAACTCACAATGGCCATTATGAGTTCTTGGTTATGCCATTTGGCCTGACCAATTCCCCTGCCACATTTCAAAGCCTCATGAATGACATGTTCAAGCCATTCTTAAGGAAGTTCATTTTGGTGTTCTTTGATGATATCTTAATTTATAGCAGAAGTTTGAAGGAACATGTGCAACACCTGAAATGCACATTTGAGCTGTTGAGGAACAATCATTTATTAGAAAAGAAGAGCAAATGTGATTTTGCTTGTCGTTATGTGGAGTATTTGGGCCATTGCATCTCCAAAGATGGGGTTTCAACTGACCACAAAAAGATTGCAACAATTCAGAACTGACCAACTCCAAAAACTATTACGAAGCTAAAGGGATTTCTGGGTTTAATTGGTTACTATAGGAGATTTGTGAAGAATTATGGAGCAATTAGCAGACCACTCACTACATTGCTTAAGAAAAACCAATTTCATTGGTTTGAATCTACAGATTCTGCATTAAAGCATTGAAAATTGCTATGGTCACTCCACCAACTCTTGCTTTGCCAGATTTTCAAGAGGAATTTTTCATTGAAACAGATGCTTCTAACAAGGGAATTGGAGCTGTATTTGTAACACCCTGATATATATATCTATATATTATTAGTAGTTATGTTTGATGTTTGATTATTTGTTGTGTTATTTTCATTCGTAATTATTTTTAAGGAGGTTAATTTAGTTAAAAGAGGGGTGTGGATAGATAAGGATCTAGCTTCTCAAAGAAGCCTCTTGAGAAAGTTTCTCAAAGAAGCCACGAGGAAGCTTCTGGAGGAAGCCTCTTAATGAAGCTTCTAGAGAAAGCTACATGAAGCTGCCTCGGTAAAAACGCTGCCCAACCTTCGTTAACCGTTGGATCTTCTCGAAATTTGGTCTGCAACTTCACAAGATACTTGTCCATGATCTGACCGTTGGGATCTTTGAGAAGATATCTGGCGTGTGCTCGAAGCTTCCGTTCCCGAGAGCATTTCTTATTTAAGCACTTCAGCCTTTGCTTTCGTGTAGCTTAGGAAAAACGTCATTTCTTCTTCTTTCTTTCTTCCAAAGCCATTTCTAAAGTTCCAAGCACTTTCTCCATCACCCACAGTCACCATTAGCCACCACAAACCATCATTGTTCTCCATTGAAAACCCACACCGAGAGGAACCCTTCAACCGAAGCGGAATCTTCCAACTTGGCTTGCGGTTTTGGTAGAGAACAAAAACCCTAATCTGACCTTTTGTTTTCTTTCGAGGTAACCATGGTTCTATGCTTGTTTTATGTTAGTTTCATCTTTTCTGACTTTGGAACCGCCATTGCATGTCTTATGCTTCCTTTGAAAAACCTTAGAGAAAGAGACTTTGTAAACGTTATCCTTTCATGAAATGCATGTTATTTTCGTAACCTACATTGAACCCCGGTCACATTGGCGTGGTCGGAATTTCCAAATGACGTTCCTTTGTAAAACCCAAAATGCTCTCAGCTTTTTCATGTAGTGATGTGGGTGTTTGACCCAGAGCACTGTTACTAGCTTTGTTTTCTGAAATCCATACTAAGTCTCATTCTTTTTGGCATGGTGGAGGTTTGTGTGGAATCGATGAGCAAGGACAAAAAGGAATCTTCAAGTGACGCGACAAGGAATCCACGGGGTAGTTCACGATAGGTAAGGGGAGTTTATTATAAAATTTACCATTTTAACACCATAGTTAGGGTTAGGGAACCTAACTATGAGGATATCTGTCTGTCCCTGTTGCATGCTGATTTTTCTTCAAAGAAAATTACGTTTTAACTAATGGGATGCGATATATATATATTGTGATGAATGATATTGTTTTGGTTGTTTGAAATGTGTTGTTTGAAGACCGTGCGTGTGGAAATGATATTGTTGTGTTTGTTTGAATTGTTGTTGATGTTGCTATTGAGGATTTTAATTGATATGTGATGATAATGATAATTATGATGATATTGAATTGAGATGACGTTGTTAATAAAGACCATGTCAACATGAATTTTTATTATTGATGAATATGTGAATATGAAATGAGGTTGTTGTTGTTGTTGATAACGTCATTGAGATGAGATGATATTTATGTTGTGAATGACATGGAAATGGAATGTTGATTGATGTTGGAAATGCATTGGCATGTGCATGTTGTGTATGTTCGTGGGGGGCACTGTGCACTGACCTTCCAGGGTCTTTGGCACTAGCTTTTGGCCACGATCATACGTCGTATGGAGTGTATGTCATGGAGGATAGAGTGCACTGACCTTGTCGGATGGCCCAGACGTGGGTAACTAGCGTGGTTAGAGAATCTAAGCATTTCTGAGGGGATGCTTAGGCGCTTTAATTGGTTCATGGTCTTTGACACTTACTTTTGGCCGTGATCATAGCTCATACGACACAGTAAATAGAGTAACTATGGCCAAGTGTACTTTGTACTAGGGGGCTTGTCACCTGGTAGGGAACACCTTTGGGCTCCCAGACTGATCACCTATGGTAAGGGGGCTGTTCCGTGCACAACCGGGTGGTCTCGACAAACTCAGCACAGTTCCCTAAGTGAGAGTATCGTGTGGACACGCTTAGGCTATTTCCTGAGATTTGGTTGTTGTTGGTACGTACCACATTGCATCTGAGTGTTGAGTCAGGTGCACGCATCATTCTGTGCAGTCTTGATTGGGTCCATGGATGGATGATGAGTAATTGTTGGATGTGAATGATGAATATTGGTTGGATATGAGTGTTGAATAATGATTGTTGTGTATGCTTATCATGTTTGCCTATGTTCCTTGCTAATTGTGGTTATTTGGAATTGGTATTGATTCTTTTATAATAAACTCACCCTTGCAATTTTGTATCGTGTGGTTGATACCTGTGATGATCACGAACCTTGTTCGTGGGAGTAGAATGATAGTGGCAGGGTGTAGGGAGTAAGATTCTGGTGAGGAGCCGCCGAGCCGACGTGATGACGTTGGCGTTATTTTGGGAGAGAGTTATGTTTTGGAATCAACTCCTCCGTAGTTGGTTTTTAAGTTTTATTTTGTTGAGTTAAAGATGTAAAACTGGAATTTTAATTATATATATATATGAACATATTTAATTTTCGTTATGTGTATGACATGTACCGAATTATTGTTTCTATGTAATTATGCATATTCACTTAAGTAATGGCGTGTTGTTGGATGAATTTATGTTGTGACAAAATCACTTCTATTTTCATAATAAAAAATTAAGGGAGTCCTTTTTATAAAAATTGAAATTATCAAATATTAGAGTGTGGATACCGTAGCGACGAGGCGGGTCGTTACATTTAGTGGTATTAGAGCAGGTCGAACCTTTCGGGCAGTGAGTTGTGAGTCTGCTATGTTTTTTTGTGCATTCTCTGGTTGTTTTGTTGAATGCTTGGTGTTGGTTGTTTGCTGATGTTTGATGTTCGTTGTTTGCTATTAGCACTTACTCACTAGTTATGTTCCTACGAGCTATAGAGATTTGATTGTTGTAGTTATATTGAATTTGTTTTTCTGATGTCTGCTATACCATGAATTTCAATGTCGAGTCACGAATTATCAGCCTGGCCACTGTATAATTTGTGAAGGGCAATGGAATGATATGGCAAGCGATCAGAAAATGCAAATGATGGAAAGTGGGTGTTAATGTCTTGAGTCATCAACTCTCAAGAGTAACTGAGTAGGAATTTGTGATGGTTGTGATTGTTGTGTGGTTCTTTGTTTGTGTGTAGGAAAACTTAAGCTTTCTGTGTTTTCCTTAAATAAAGATCTAGTGGTAGAGACCCCTACTAGTGGTTCTGTGTTAACTTCTGATGTGTGTTTGAATTGTCCTGTGGAGATTTCTGGTAGAACATTCTTGATTGATTTGATTTGTTTGCCTTTGAGCCAAATTGATGTTATTCTTGGTATGGACTGGTTATCTTCCAACCATGTCTTGTTGGTCTGTTTTGATAAAAGTGTGGTGTTTGATGATTCTTGAGTGAGTAAGGATATGATGTTTATCTCTGCCAACCAAGTTATGACATCTTTAAAGGAAGATGCTCAAGCATACATGATCTTGTCTAGCCTAGAAGTAGAGACAAAGGTTTCTATGTGTGACCTCCCTGTTGTTAGAGAGTTTCCGGAAGTGTTTCCTGAGGATATATCTGGTCTGCCACCTGAGAGAGAGATAGAGTTTTCCATAGACTTAGTACCTGGTGCTGGACCCATATCCATAGCTCCTTATAGGATGTCTCCTATAGAGTTAGTTGAGCTTAAGAAACAGTTAGAGGAGTTGTTGGATAAGCAGTTTATTAGGCCTAGTGTATCTCCGTGGGGAGCCCCAGTGTTGCTAGTGAAGAAGAAAGATGGAACCATGAGGTTGTGTGTGGATTACCGCCAGTTGAATAAGGTAACGATGAAGAATAAGTACCATTTGCCTAGAATAAATGACCTTATGGACCAGCTAGTAGGAGCTTGTGTGTTTAGCAAGATAGACCTTAGGTTGGGTTATCATCAGATCCGAGTGAAGTTTGAGGATATACCAAAGACTGCTTTTAGGACCCGTTACGGTCACTATAAGTATCTAGTCATGCCCATTGGTGTGACTAATGCTCCATGAGTGTTTATGGACTACCTGAATAAAGTTTTTCACCCTTACCTTGATAGTTTTGTGGTAGTATTTATAGATGATATTTTGGTATACTCCAAGACTAGAGAGGAACATGAAGAACATTTGAGGATTGTGTTGCATACCCTTAAGGACCGACAACTCTATGCTAAGTTGTCCAAGTGTGAGTTCTGGTTAGAGAAATTTAGTTTCCTAGGGCATGTGATATCTCAAGGGGGTAAAGCTGTGGATCCCTCTAAGATAGAAGTTGTTCTTAAGTGGGAGAGTCCTAAGTCTGTTTTTGAGATTAAGAGTTTTCTAGGTTTAGCAGGATATTATCGAAGATTCATAGAAGGTTTCTCCAAGTTGGCTCTACCTTTGACTAAACTGACTCGTAAGGGTCAAGCTTTTGGGTGGGATACCCAATGTGAGCATAGTTTCTAGACCCTTAAGGAAAGATTGGCAACTGCTCCAGTGCTAGTTTTGCCTAACCCGAGATAACCCTTTAAGGTGTATTGTGATGCATCAAAGATGGGTTTAGGCGGAGTGTTGATGCAAAATGGCCAAGTGGTGGCCTATGCTTCTAGACAACTTAAGACTCATAAGAGGAATTGTCCCACCCATGATCTGGAGTTGGCTGCTGTAGTTTTTTCCCTTAAGATTTGGAGACATTATATGTTTGGCTCTAAGTTCGAGGTATTTAGTGATCATAAGAGCCTTAAATACTTGTTTAGTCAGAAGGAGCTGAACATGAGACAAAGGAGATGGTTAGAGTTTCTTAAGGATTATGATTTTGAGCTTAGCTACCATCCCGGTAAAGCCAATGTAGTGGCTGATGCCTTGAGTAGGAAATCTCTACATATGTCTTCCTTGATGGTTAGAGAGATGGATCTCCTAGAACAGTTTAGAGACCTTAGTCTTGCATATGATCTTAGAGGAAGGACATAGGAGTAATTTGAGCATCCATTCTGGTGCTACCAAGATGTATCAAGATTTAAAGATGAGGTTTTGGTGGCCCAACATGAAGAGAGAGGTATCGTGTGGACACGCTTAGGCTATTTCCTGAGATTTGGTTGTCGTTGGTACGTACCACATTGCATCTGAGTGTTGAGTCAGGTGCATGCATCATTCTGTGCAGTCTTGATTGGGTCCATGGATGGATGATGAGTAATTGTTGGATGTGAATGATGAATATTGGTTGGATATGAGTGTTGAATAATGATTGTTGTGTATGCTTATCATGTTTGCCTATGTTCCTTGCTAATTGTGGTTATTTGGAATTGGTATTGGTTCTTTTATAATAAACTCACCCTTGCAATTTTGTATCGTGTAGTTGATACCTGTGATGATCACGAACCTTGTTCGTGGGAGCAGAATGACAGTGGCAGGGTGTAGGGAGTAAGATTCTGGTGAGGAGCCGCCGAGCCGACGTGATGACGTTGGCGTTATTTTGGGATAGAGTTATGTTTTAGAATCAACTCCTCCGTAGTTGGTTTTTAAGTTTTATTTTGTTGAGTTAAAGATGTAAAACTGGAATTTTAATTATATATATATATATATGAACATATTTAATTTTCGTTATGTGTATGACATGTACCGAATTATTGTTTCTATGTAATTATGCATATTCACTTAAGTAATGGCGTGTTGTTGGATGGATTTATGTTGTGACAAAATCACTTCTATTTTCATAATAAAAAATTAAGGGAGTTCTTTTTATAAAAATTGAAATTATCGAATATTAGAGTGTGGATACCATAGCGACAAGGCGGGTCGTTACAGTATTGATGCAGAAGGGTCATCCTCTAGCCTTTATCAACAAAGATCTCTCTCCAAAGCATCAATCCTTGTAAGTTTATGAAAAAGAGTTGTTTGCTAAAGTGTATGCAGTTGGAATATGGCATCACTATTTGGTTGGCAGAGATTTTGTGATTAGTGTAGAAGCAAGCTTCATTGCTTCATGATGATGAATCAAGATTGATTCATGATGATGAATCAAGATTGATTCAAGGTGTTTTGATGATATCAAAGATGATGACCAAAAGCCCATGAGAATGATTTCAAGATTTAGTCAAGAACAATTCAAGAATCAAGAGAAAGATTCAAGAGAAGTTTCAAGTTTCAAGTTTTCAAGAATCAAGAATCAAGAATAATCAATATCAAGATTCAAGACTCAAGATTCAAGAATCAAGAAAAGGCTCAATCAAGATTAGTACAAAAAAGTTTTTCAAAACATTGAGTAGCACATGAAGTTTTCACAAAAGTTTTTACCAAAGAGTTTTTACTCTCTGGTAATCAATTACCAGTTTACTATAATCAATTACCAGTGGCAAGTTTTGTTTTCAAAAAGCTTTCAACTAAATTTACAACATTCCAATCAATTTCAAAATGGTGTAATCGATTACAATATATTGGTAATTGATTACCAGTGTGTTTGAACGTTGAAATTCAAATTCAAATGTGAAGAGTCACATCCTTTCACAAAAATGCTTTGTGTAATCGATTACAATGATTTGGTAATCGATTACCAGTGATAAGTTTTGAACAAAAATCAAAAGATGTAACTCTTCCAATGGTTTTCAAGTTTTTCTAAAGGTTATAACTCCTCTAATGGTTTTCTTGACCAGACATGAAGAGTCTATAAAAGCAAGTCCTTAACTTGCATTTTAAGAACATTGATTACATTCTTTTACAACCTTTGAATCTCTTTGAACATCTTCTTGAACTTCTTCTTCTTCTTCCTTTGCCAAAAGCTTTCTAAAGTTTTCTGGTTTTCCAAAACCTTGAAAACAAAAGTGTGTTATTCATCTTTTTCATTCCCTTCTCCCTTTACCAAAAAGAATTCGCCAAGGACTAACTGCCTGAATTCTTTTTGTGTCTCTCTTCTCCCTTTTCTAAAAGAACGAAGGACTAATCGTCTGAATTCTTTTGTGTCTCCCTTCTCCCTTGTCAAAGAATTCAAAACGACACAATCTGAGAATTCTTTTGATTCTTCCCTTTCCCATAAACAAAAGATTTCAAAGGACTAACCGCCTGAGAATTATTTTGTTTCCCCATTCACAAAGTTTCAAAGGACTAACTGCCTGAGAACTTTGTCTTAACACATTGGAGGGTACATCCTTTGTGGTACAAGTAGATGGTACATCTACTTGGGTTGTTATGACTGAGAACAAGAGAGGGTACATCTCTTGTGGATCAGTTCTAGTGGAGGGTACATCCACTAGGTTGTTCAAAGAGAACAAGGGAGGGTACATCCCTTGTGGATCTTTGCTTGTAAAGGAATTTACAAGGTTGAAAAGAAATCTCATGGACCGCAGGTCGCTTGGGGACTGGATGTAGGCACGGGTTGTTGCCGAACCAGTATAAAACTCTTGTGTGTTGTAAATTTTAATTAGTAAAGGTTCATTAATAATTAATTAGTAAAGGTTAAATTTTAAAAGCCTAAGAAGGGTAAAAGCCTAAGAAGGGTAAATTTTAATTAGTAAAGGTTCATTAATAATTAATTCAACCCCCCCTTCTTAATTATTCTGAGGCCACTTGATCCAACAATTAGGACTGATCATAATAGTCTTAAGTTCTTGTTGCAGTAGAGAATTTCTTTTACGGGGCAACACAGCTAGCTTACTAAACTCATGGGGTATGACTATGAAGCTTGCTACAAGAAAGGAAAAGAAAACACTGTTGCAGATGCTTTATCTAGAGTGTAGGGTTCTGAATTAATGGTGATTGCAGTTTCCATCATTTCCAGTGAGTTGATGGCTGAAATTCAAGGTAGCTGGGAGATGGATCCACATCTATCCGAGCTTATACCTCAATTGCATCAAGGGTTGAAGCCTAAATCTCCATATATGTGGATTGAGGGGCAATTAACCAGAAGGGGTAGAATTGTGGTAGGCCAGGCCAAGGACTTTGTTTTCTCTACGAACGTAGTAGGCAATGAGCCACCAGATGGTGGTGGCGGTGGTCAAACACGAGTCTCTTTTAAAGAAAAGGCTATGGCAAATAGGGAAGCACTACCTCAGCGACCAAAAGTGGACCTATCAAGGAAAAATTGGCCAAAATAGTCTTTGAGGATGATAATCACTTGAAGCCTATTGTTCATATTGATGATTCTGTTTTCAATGGCTTATATGCCCCATGGCAAGATGCGTTGGTGGTTAAATTGCTTGGGAAGAATATTGGTTTCCAGGCGATAAAGGATTGTTTGACACGCATTTGGAAACTTGTAGCAGGATTTGATATTCTTGACATTGGCAACCATTTCTACATGGTCAAGTTTGATACTACTGAGGATAGGCAAAAGGTGATTGATGGAGGACCCTGGATGATTTTTTATCATTACCTAACAGTTCAAACATGGACGCCGGACTTCATTTCACCCACGACCAAGATTGATAAAACTATGGTATGGGTTTGCTTTCCAGGTTTGAATTTGATTTATTATGATGAAAGTATTTTGTTGGCTTTGGCTAGGGCTATTGGTACCCTTATCAAGGTTGATTCAAACACCTTAGATGTTAGAAGGGAACGTTTTGCAAGAATTTATGTCCAGATTGATTTAAATAAACCTGTGGTGGGTAAGGTTGGTTTGAAGGGATACTGGTATAAGGTAGAATATGAGGGTTTGCACAGAATTTGTTCTTCATGTGGATGCTATGGGCATTTGGCTAGGGAATGTCCAACACTAGCCAAAACTCCTATGATGGTTCCCAATCTTACGACGGCAGATGATCAGAAGAATTTGAGTGCTCCGGCGACATTTAATGGCCTAAAAATTCCTGCGTCAGTTACGCATGCAAATGATTGTGGCAATAATGGGACGGTTGCACAAGTTAATGCAATTATTAGCAAAGATGTTGCCAATAATGAAGAGGATGTTTTGCATGGGGAGTGGCTCGTAGTTAAGCGCAAACCCCATAACAAAACCAACAAGAATCAAGCCAAGGGGAATAAAGATGGGAATCCTAAAAATCAGTGCCAATCTCATCTAAATGAGAAGAAAGAGAAGATTAATCCGATCACTTTAAATGCTCATGATACTGCAAGTGGGGCCCATAAAGATGTTGCACCAACAATAGTGGAGAGATCATCCAATGGGAAACAAAAGAATAAAAGAGTAAGAAGGGATACAGTTACAATCCCAAGAGTCAGGCAAGACCCAAGGAAGCAGATCATAATTGAGAAGAATATTATCAATAAACCCAAACCAATCAATGGGGAACACGTGGGCCCTTCCAACCACCCATCAGGACAAGTGATATATAATGCGGGCTATGGAATCAAATCGACTGTCCCTATGCAAGCTTTATCACCAAACAGATTTATCATTCTGAATGATGAGGAACCAGTTGCCCAATATATTGACATCACTGCAGTTGACTCACAAGAGCATGTGGGCCAACATGATATGGTTCTAGAGACACCTCTTGAGGGTCAACCCACTGCAACATAGCCCTTGTAGCTTATGGGCCTCTCGTTTTTATTGCCTTTTCTTATGGATTTATTCTTTGATTTTTCAATCATTTCATGGAATGTCCGTGGGGCCTTAGGGCAAAGTACGAGGCGCCATCTTAGGGATGTTATTTCTCAACACCATCCCTCTCTCTTTCTCTTGTATGAGACTCATGGTTTGTTCGTGAAGGTAGAAGCTTTTTGGAAGAATTTGGGTTATAAGCCTTTATTTCTTCAGGAAGCTAATGGCCATTCTGGTGGCATTTGGATTCTCTCCTGTGTTAATGATATCACAGTTTCTCTTACTGACTCCATTCACCAAGCTATTTCTTTCTCCATACAAAAAAGAAATGTTGCTCGACATTGTTCAGCGATCTATGCTTCTCCTACTCCATCCAATCGCAATTTCTTATGAGACTATTTGAGTGACTTGCGAAACCAAATTTCAGGGCCATGGTTATTGCTAGGTGATTTTAATGAAATTCTAAACCCCAATGAAGTCTTTAGAGGTAATTTCAGTTCTAGCAGGGCATACTTATTGGCTAATATGATGTCGGCGTGTGGTGTTATGGATTTGGATTCAGTTGGTGGTTGGTTTACTTGGAGGAAAAATGTTCAATCTAGTGGTCATGTCCGTAAAAAACTTGATAGATGTATGGATGATTCTGAGTGGCAAGTTTTGTTTCGGCATGCTCTTTTGGAGGTGCTCCCTATGCATAATTCATATCACAATCCCTTACTGCTTAGCTGTTTGAAGTCTAGGAGCAAGAGAGTTAAATCTTTCCACTTTCAGGCTACTTGGCTCTCTCATCCAGAGTATCCTAATTTGGTTACTAACACTTGGAATTCCACCCAGGGAAATGTTTATAATAAACTTCATAAGGTCCAAGTTGAATCAACCAAATTCAATGAAAAGGTATTTGGCAATATTTTTAAGAGAAAGAGGCATCTTGATGCAAGAATTAAGGGAGTCCATAAGCAGCTTGATATATTTCCATATTCAGACCTCATCATTCTAGAAAGGAAACTTCAGGCACTTTATAACCAAGTCCTTCACCAAGAGGAGGTTCTATGGTTCCAGAAGTCCAGAGAGCAATGGATTAAATTTGGAAATAAAAACACCAAATTTTTCCATACTCAGACCATCATAAGAAGGAGGAGGAACAAGATTTCAGGAATTAATATTGATGGAATTTGGTGCACAAATGACGAAGTTATAAAGAGAGAGGTTCTGAGTTTTTTTAGAAATTTATTCCAATCCTCTAACTTTTGCCAGCCTGAGTGTCTACAGTTACATCATATTCCTCAGGTAGACCAAGACCTTTATAATTCTTTGATTCAAAATGTCTCTATGGAGGATGTTAAGAATGTTATGTTCTCTATGAACTCTTATGAAGCTCCTGGAGTGGATGGCTTTCAACTAGTTTTTTACAAGAATTTTTGGAATGTTGTTGCTAATGATGTGTGGGAGATGGTTTCTATGGCTTTTTCTTCTGGGACTTTCAATCCTGCCCTAGCAAAAACTCTCATTGTTCCTATTCCAAAAATTGATTCTCCTCTATCATTTAAGGACTTCAGACCCATAAGTCTATGCAATGTTCTTTTCAAGACAATTTCCAAGGTTTTGGTGAATAGGATTCAGCCTCATTTGGACAAGATCATTGGTCCACTTCAGAGTAGTTTTATCCCCAAGAGAGGTACGTCTGATAATGCTTTAATCACCCAGGAGATTGTTCATCATTTTCATAAGAAAAAGAAGGGGAAAAAAGGATATGTCATGTTTAAAATTGATTTTAAAAAAGCCTATGACAGGGTTGATTGGAATTTCCTTAGGCTTACTCTTATTGATTTTGGCTTCCCTTCTCAAATTGTCAATCTCATCATGAACTGTATCACTTCAACAACTTTGACCCTCAAATGGAATAGTGAGAAGTTGGAATCCTTTGCTCCTAAAAGAGGTCTTAGACAAGGTGACCCAATGTCTCCTTATCTTTTTGTTTTGTGTATGGAGAAGCTCTCTCTTCTTATACAACAAAAAGTTGATGAACAACTCTGGCTGCCTGTGAAAGTGGATAGAAATGGGCCATCTATTTCCCATCTTTTCTTTGCTGATGATTGCCTTTTGTTTACTGAGGCAAAATCATCTCAAGTCCAATTGACTAAAGAAGTCTTTGATATCTTTTGTAAAGCTTCTGGGCTAAAAGTTAATCTCCAAAAATCAAGATTTATGACATCCAATAATATTTCTCATGTGAAGATTCAGAAATTTGCCTCAATTTCACTCTTCCAGCATACTAGACAAATTGGCAACTATCTGGGCTTCCCCATGCTTCAAGGACGAACTAGAAATAGAGATTTCAATTTTATTCTTGAAAGGATCAATTCAAGACTGGCAGGTTGGAAAATGAAACTCTTGAATAGAGCTGGTAGAGTGACCCTGGCTCAATTTGTACTTTCATCCATGCCTATTTTCACCATGCAAAATCTATGGGTACCAGAAGGGATATGTGACAAAATTGATTCCACTATTTGTCGTTTTATTTGGGGACAAAATCACTATCATTGGGTGAACTGGGAAACCATCTCCCTGCCAAAAGCTCTTGGGGGCCTCAATATTAGACCTTCCAGACATGTAAATATATCTCTTCTAGGCAAGCACGCATGGGATTTTTTACATGAGAAGCAAAAAATTTGGGTTCAAATGCTGGAATCCAAGTACTTGCGTCAAGGGGAATCTTTACTTCAGGCCTCAACTCTTGATGGAGCATCATATACCTGGAACTCTATTGTCAAAGCCACTAACCATCTTCATTTGGGATTCCAGTATCGTCTAGGGAGGGGTGATATTTCTTTGTGGTATGACAAATGGCTCACCGATGATTACCTTTGCCATCTTGTCCCCTTCGTGAATATCCAAGATACTCAATTAAAGGCGCAGGATATTTTCCAGGATGGTATTTGGCATTTTGAAAAATTATCCACACCATTACCAATGGAAACCAAGAAAGAAATTCAAATTTACATCCTTAATGACAATATGGAGGATGTCATTGTTTGGGGCCCTTCAGGAGACGAAATATTTACTGCTACTACAGCCTTCAAATGGCTTATTGCCGTAAATTCATTACCTACTAGTCAATTTGGAAATTGGTCCTGGATCTGGAAATTGCAAATACTGGAAAATATTAAACACTTCTTTTGGCTTACCTTCCATGGTAGCCTTCCTACTAATGATTTTCGCGTCTTTAGACACTTGGCTGTGGTTTCCTCTTGTAACAGGTGCATGCATGGATAGGAGACAATTTTACACTTACTTTGTGACTGCCATTACTCTCGCCAGGTGTGGCAATTTCTTCATCTAGACCATGATTCAAATTTCTACGTTGCAAATTGTGTGGATTGGATCGTGAACAACATCAACAGCGTTAGAGGAATCCTCTTTGCAGTGACATGTTGGACAATTTGGAAGAGTAGAAATTCTCTTATTTTCCAGAACAAGCGATGGACAACATGGCAGATTATTAATCAAGTTAACATTTTGTCCAATGATGTCATCAACACCTTGCAACAACCAACACAACCAAGGATGGGCAGGAATGTTAGTTGGGACCCACCAACTTTCCCTTTTGTTAAGCTTAACACCGACGGAAGCTCTATAGGTAATCCAGGAGACTCAGGATATGGAGGAATCATTAGAGACCTTGCTGGAAATATGCTTACAGCTTTCTCTGGGGAGTGCGGCACTACATCTAGTCTCAAAGCAAAGCTTTTAGCCATTTATTATGGTCTCCGTACTGCTTGGAATAATGGTTATACACATGTTCTTTGTGAGTCAGATTCAACACTCGCTTTACATCTCATCTAGAACGAAGTTAATGAGTACCATCCATACTCTCCTCTGGTTCAGCTTATCCATCATCTTTTGGCTTTGACATGGATAGTTTCTTTCAAGCATACTCTGCGGGAAGAAAATGCTTATGCTGACTGGCTTGCTAAATATGGGGCAACGCATGCAGAGTCATACAAAATATGGAATGTTTGTCCATCTCAGTTATCAACTCTTGTTATGACTGACAAAATGGGAGCAGTTCATTTTAGGGTTTGATTGTTGTTTTATTTTCTTTCTTTCTGTCTTGTTTCAGCTTTCCCATGTATAAAAAATTATGAAATGGTCTAACTCGGTTGAGCATGAAGCGTTAATTAATATAAATTTTCACACTTTCTTCAATTCCAAAGGATAAACAAAAGGTGTTTTATAAAATTAATTAAATAAATATATCTTTAAATATACCCCCTGGCAAAAAAGTTAGTAAAGTGCAATTTTCGTATATTTGGTTGTCAACTGCAAAAAATAAAAAACCTAAAGAACTCGTATTTTTTCTAATTGGTCCTTGGTAGAAAGACACCACTCCTTGGACTCGTAAGTAAAGTTGTCGAAATCGAGGCCAGTGAAACGCACACTTATTCTTCCTCTCTATCCCTCTTTCCTGTTTACCGTTTCGTTTGTTTCTGCGGAAAATGGGAGGTGAAGAAAATGTAAAGCATCTTGAAGATTGTTCTGTTTCCAAGTGGGTGTCTCTTCTTCTTTATTTCTGTTTTTTGAAGTGATAGTTTTTCCGTTAAATATTTCCCTGAATTCATAACATGATTAACCCATCTCATCTAATTGTCGGATTCATAGAAACCCAGTATAAGATTAAATTGTTGAAGCCTTTGTTGCACACCCCATTAAATAAAGAATTCGAATTTAATTTCAGAACTAGTAATTAGCCTTGAAATTTTAAGGGACTCGCTGTGGAAATTAGGGATCCTATTTTGCTCCCTTGTAATGGGTCCATGGTGAAGGGATAGTTTATTTGGATTAGCCAATAAACATGTTCTAACAGTTCCAACGCAATTGGTTTGTTACGCGAAAAAAATTGTTTCCTTAAAGTCCTGAATCTACTGTTGGTTATGACAATGTCAATAGAAAACTCCTTTGTTGTGTTACTTAGTTGTTAAAAAGGTCACTAATTATGTGTTTTGGTTTAATTATTCCTCCCACTTTTGGAACACAAGGCAGAGCAAGTTTTTTCCCAAGTATAGATATTGTTAGTTTTCCTAAGTGCCTATATGTTATTGAGTTGTCAAATATTTATTCTTGAAGATAAATGGTTTTGGCAGTTCAGTAAGTATAACTACAATGCAGCAGACAGTGAATGTCTGACGATTCATGAAGGTGTTGGGACACTGGAACACAGGATAATAAGAATGTTGAGTAGACTATATGCTCCAATAAATTTTAGAGTAAACCCTCCAGTTGATCATCCCAAGGTCCATGATTCAGTGATTCACCATATGAATCCTCCAAAAATTTATTCCACTTTAGTCTTCCAAAAATTTCATGATGTTTTAAATCTTTGAAGGAACAATTTAACATTAAAAGAAAATCTGGAGAACGAATGTGGTGATGTGTGTAAGTGAAACTTTAGAGGATTAACTTGAGGGTTTACTCAAATTACTTTACTGTATTGGCATTCAGATAGGGGCTTATCATGATGTTCATGATCATGGGTACTCCTCTGGTATGGCATGACATGTTGCAGTGACACTTTAGTTCCCTCACTTCTTTTCCTCTTTACCCCACTTTGTATATCATCTGCTTTATGATTATTTGCTTTTCTTATAAGCAGTTGTGAATTGGGGTAAGTTTGGTGTCCTTCTAAATGGTTTGTTTTGCTATAGTCTGGAAATCTGCAAGGGGGTCCTGATTTCCTTAATATGTTTGTCTTTTCCACAATGCCTTTTGTTAATTTTGGTTGAAATCTTACTGAACAAGGAAAGTTTGCAGTGCATTGGGCACTTGGGTATTCTCAGTTGCAGGAGCTTTGCTGGCTATTCCAGTGGGGATAAAGCGCAAATCTCTGGCACCCCTTGTATTTTTTGGCACCACTGGTACTATGTTGGATATTATTATGGGAATTAGTGCTTGCGAAAGGGAACATGCAGAGCGCCAAATGAAGTTACTTGAAGCGCAAAATGCTGCTGCCGAGACTTCTTTGGGTGAAACAGAAATTGATTCATAAACTGCTATGTTGAAGTTGTCAGCATTGTCAAATTTATTTGGTCATGATTGTAACAAACTAAATGCACTTTTTCTGGTAGCCTAAGGTCAAATGTTCTTCTAATTGATGCTTTTTCGTTGGCCTTTTTTTTCTGGTTTTTCTTCCAGCAGTGTAGACCAAAGAAGGCGGGTATGAAGCATTTCTATGTTAATTTATTACTATAAGGATTGCAGGGATGTTTGGTTACATTATGTTTCCAATATAATGGTAATTGAAAAACGCCCTTGTTGGGATATAGCTACAACACCCGAAAGGGTTCTTATTTTTGGAGCAAATTGTGTATCGAATAATTGGAGCACTGTACCCATTTTTACAAGGAAGCTGATCTCTTGTTTTTTATCTCACATTTTTACCTTGCTCATGAGGCACTGTCACAATTTTGTTCGCTATAATGTAACACTGTATACACATGCAATTTCTGCCAGACTTAGCATGTTTTTAGATTCGTATTAATTACTCACGTTTGACCTCAAATTCACATCAAAATCACACAATAACGTAGAAGTTATTCTTAACAGCTTGGATGCTCAACTTTTACGTTGATTCCTGCTAACAAACACGTTAATGTCTGTTTAGATCATGTTGAACTATTCAAAAATAAGTTTACCGTGTTTTGGATGACATTAAAAATACACATATAGTAATATTTTCACATCCGACCAATATAAAATGTAGAAGTTACATAGAATAGTTTTTATTTGTTGAATCCATGAAATGTGTAACTAAACATGAATGTTGAAATCAAGGAATCTAGCTCACTTGGTTGAGCAGGGTGTGTAAGCTACTCTAAATCTCTTTGTATATTTCTGACTCTTACAGATAAAAAGAACACGCATGATGAAATACTAGTTAACCTAATTTTAGGTAAATGTTCACATTATTCTTACCAAATATAATAGAACCTCTACCTAAGATTACTCCTCCAATGTCTTCTCCAAAATTTAGTAGAACCTCTTCCTACGATTACTCCTCCTATCTCTTTTCCTTGCACGACGATGAGGATATCTACAAAAGTAATCCAACACTTAGAGGTAAGAGACAAGTATTGAGATTAAGGTTTGAATTCAAATTAGAGTATTCAGTGTTCCTTAGAAGGGATCTCTAGGTCCATAGGCATAGTAATAGGATATAAGTATCATTAATGGTAGCAAGGATCAAAGAAATGAAGTTTGCTGCAAGAAGGATGCTCAGTTGAGTAGATACCCCTGAGCTTTGAATCAACCTGAAAGAGCTTATAGTACATTAACTCTTGAATGAATACTCTAATCTACTTACCAAGCACCCCTCTGGGTTAGCCAAAACAATCACAATGCATTTAATGCACCACATGCTTCTATGAAAAAAAATACTAGCCTTGCTTAGATGTGTAGCCTGAGATGTAGATAATTTTGAAATGCATTGAAAACATTCTTTACAATGCAGGTTTTGTTGAAAAGCTTAGTATCAGTTTATATTGTTTTTTCCTTCTATAAATAGAAGACTTGACAATAGTGGTGATCCAGAAATTTTTGTTAGTTGGGACAAGAAATGATTTATAATATTTTTTTTTATAAATGATCATTTTGGTCCCTAAATGTATAAATTGGTAACAATTTAGTCCTAAAAGAATAAAAACTTTAATTTAGTCCTTAAATATGTAAAAAGTGTGACATTGGCATCCTATCATTAAGTTTTGTGAGACTATTTTGTCGTTAAGTTGTAATGTTCAAGTGTTAATTTGATATTAAGTTGTATTTTTTGATGATCAATTTAACATCAATTATTATTACAGGATATAATTGTCACACTTTTTAGATGTTTATGGACTAAATCAGAATTTTTTTTCTTTCATACACTAAATTGTCACTTGTTTACACATCTTGGGACCAAAATGATCATTTATCCAATATTTTCACAAAATAAGAATATCACACGCTTCTATAAAATACATAGTGTCATGACAAAAGAAATTCAAAATATTGAAAAAAAAGAATCCAAAATACTTAAGTTTCTACAAATTACAATTGTCCTCTATGCATTTTCATACTTCAAAAAATTAAAAGGATAAAGAAGTAAAACTAGTATCAATTTATTCTATTTTTTTAAAATTTCTTATATTTATTTTCCATTCATCTTAAAAAAACATTTTATGGGGACAATACTTATATTTTTATGGGGGAAAATATTCTTTTATTATGCACAAACAAATAAAAAGTAAAATCTTGTGGGGACAATTGCTCCCACATCCTTATACATAGATCCACCACAACTTGACAGATGAAGGAAAGCATCAAGAGCAAAAGCAAAAAAAAGCTTCTGGGTAGGTGTGAGAAAAATAATGACAGAAAAATAAAGTGTTGAGTAAATCCTAAAAGTGTGAAAAAAATATACTAGAGTGTGTATTAACTTTACAGTTCTTTGGTACCTAAAAAATATAGTATTTGAATAAAGTGGATCTCCGAAGGAAACACTATATTCTATCTCTTGTGTGTGAAAGAGAATGAAGAGAATATTGTAATATTGTTTAATATAGTGAAATATTTTTTAAGTTTATCCTACCTTGGTATAGAGATTTTTCACGTTAAAAATTGATATTCATTTCTATTGTTACACATATTCATGTTATTGCTTTTATTGTATTGTGAGATCCAATTTAGCTTACACTCACGTTACGCTTGTTAAGCCCTGTAAAAAATGGAAAGAGAAGATGAAAATAATTTGGTTGTGTTTTCATTTAGAATCATAGAGACAATATATACACAAATACATATCTCTAATTAGATGATTCTGCTCCTATAACTCAACAATCTATTCCTACAATCAAGCCATTCTAATGTGACTGACTGTTACCATATTTAAAGCAAGAATCATGTGATACAATTAACTCTCATAATAACAAGAATCATAGAATATTGACTTTTCTAACACTTCCCCTCAAGTTGGAGAGTGGATATCAAGAACTCCCAATTTGCGCTTCATTGTAAGAAATGATTCCTTCCCTAGTGGTTTAGTGAACACATCGACAACTTGTTCTGTTGAAGGAACATACTCAGTTGCAACTGAACCATCTTGAATTTTATCACGAATAAAATGACAATCTATCTCTATATGTCGCGTTCTTTCATGAAATATCGGATTAGATTCAATGTGAAGAGCTGCTTTGTTGTCACAATACAACAGTATTGCCCTTGAGTGCAATATCCCTAAATCCTTCAACAATGAACGTAGCCAAGACAACTCACAACATGCGCCTGTCATAGCTCTATATTCTGCTTCAGCTGATGATAGAGAAATTATCTTTTGTCTTTTTGTTTGCCAAGAAATTAGAGAGGATAAAAAAAACACAATACCCTGTAGTTGATTTTCTGGATATTGGACAACCTCCCCAATCTGAATCACAAAAAGCACATAAAGATAAATCATTTTAGGAAGAGAAAAATAAACCTTGACCTAGATTGTTCTTTAGATACCGCAATATTCGCATGTCAGCTTCCATATAAGGTTTGCGAGGAGCATGCATGAATCTACTCAATATGATCACTGAGTAGGTGATATACAGACGAGTAACAGTCAAATAAATTAGGCGTCCTACAAGTCGCCTATATGGGGATGGATCTTTCAACAATTCTCCTTCATCTAACAATTTTACATTTTGCTCCATAGGAAAATTCACAGGCTTAGCTCCCAAACATCCTCCATCTTTTAGAATTTCCAAAGCATATTTTTTTTTTTTTTGCAAAATGAATATTGTGGAAGCAAAGCTTCATGATGAATCAACAATGATTCAAAGGTGTTTTGATGATAACAATGATGACAACAAAAGATGATGACAAAGGTGATGAACAAAAAGCTCAAAAGATCAAAGAACAACTCAAGTGAATCAAAGAACATCTCAAGTGAATCAAGAACAGGTCAAGAGTTCAAGAATCAAGGAGAATTCAAGACTCAAGAAGAAAGCCTAGAATCAAGAATCAAGAATCAAGACTCAAGATCTCAAGATCAAGATTCAAGACTCAAGATTCAAGAATGAAGAAAAGACTCAATCAAGATAAGTATTAAAAAGTTTTTTCAAAACTTTGAATAGCACATGAGTTTTTGACAAAACCTTTACCAAAGAGTTTTTACTCTCTGGTAATCGATTACCATATTATTGTAATCGATTACCAGTAGCAAAATGAGTTTGAAAAAGTTTTCAAACTGAATTTACAACGTTCCAAATATTTTCAAAAGGCTGTAATCGATTACAAGGTTTTGGTAATCGATTACCAGTGTCCTTGAACGTTGAAATTCAAATTTAAAAGTGAAGAGTCACATTGTTTCACTCAAAAGCTTTGTGTAATCGATTACCAGTGTTTGTTTCTGAAAAATCTAAAGATGTAACTCTTCAAAAAGGTTTTGACTTTTTCAAATGGGTTTTAAGTTTTTCTAAAAGTTATAACTCTTCTGAATGACCTTCTTGATCAGACATGAAGAGTCTATAAAAGCAAGACTTTGTTTTACTTTTCCAATTAATCTTATACAATCCTTTACAAGCCTTGAATCTCTTTGAACTTCTTCTTCTTCTTTGTACCAAAAGCTTTATGAAGTTTTATGGTTTTCTAAACCTTGAAAACTTGTGCTATTCATCCTTTTCATTCTCTTCTCCCTTTGCCAAAAAGAATTCGCCAAGGACTAACCGCCTGAATTCTTTTTGTGTCTCTCTTCTCCCTTTTCCAAAAGAACAAAGGACTAACCGCCTGAATTCTTTTGTGTCTCCCTTCTCCCTTGTCAAAGAATTCAAAACGACACAGTCTGAGAATTCTTTTGATTCTTCCCATTCCCTAATACAAAAGCGTTCAAAGGTTTAACCGCCTGAGAATTCTTTTGTATCCCCATTCACAAAGTATCAAAGGTTTAACAGCCTGAGATCTTTGTCTTAACACATTGGAGGGTACATCCTTTGTGGTACAAGTAGAGGGTACATCTACTTAGGTTTGACTGAGAACAAGAGAGGGTACATCTCTTGTGGATCAGTTCTAGTGGAGGGTACATCCACTAGGGTTTCAAAGAGAACAAGAGAGGGTACATCCCTTGTGGATCTTTGCTTGTAAAAGGTTTTTTACAAGGTTGAAAGAAATCTCAAGGACCGCAGGTCGCTTGGGGACTGGAGGTAGGCACGGGTTGTTGCCGAACCAGTATAAAAACTCTTGTGTGTTTGTTTCCTTCTTCCCTACTCTTTTACTTTTCGCTGTGCATTTAATTTTCGCTTTTACTTTCTGTTAAGTTTCTCTTCTACTCCATATTCTCTTAACAACATAAGTAAAATTCTTAAAAGAGTAATTTTTTTAATTGGTAAAGTTTTAGGAATAATTAATTCAACCCCCCCTTCTTAATTATTCTAAGGCCACTCGATCCAACAAATATACCTTTCTTTGACCGAGAAACCTCCATGCCCGAAAAATACTTCAAGTCACCCAAATCTTTAATCCATAATTGATTATGCAAAAACTTTTTAAGAGCAATTATGGCATTGGGATCATTACCAGTTATAAGGATGTCATCAACATAGATCAATAAGGCAATAAATGATTTGCCTTTCTTACACGTAAACAACGAATAATATGCGTTTGATTGAATAAATCCAGCACCTTGAATAGCTGTAGAGAACTTGGCAAACCATTGGCGAGAGGCTTGTTTTAATTCATATAAGGATTTGTTGAGGCGACACACAAGGTTCTCCCCCTGTCACTGAAAACCAGGAGGAAGAGACATATAAATTTCTTCAGAAAGATCTCCGTGAAGAAATGCATTGTGGACATCAAGTTGATGAAGTGACCAATTTTGAGCAGCTGCCAAAGCTAATAAACAACGTATTGTAACCATTTTAGCAGTAGGTTAAAAAGTGTCATGGTAATCAATCCCTTCAAGTTGTGTGTAACCTTTTGCTACTAACCGTGCTTTATACCGTTCAAGAGAACCATCTAATTTGCGCTTGATTTTATAGACCCAACGACAACCAATAACTTGCTTTCTAGGAGGGAGAGGTGTGAGAAACCAAGTATTATTGGCCTTTAAAGCAGCCAACTCAGATTGCATTGCTATTTGCCAATGAGATTGGGAAGCAGCTTGTTCATAACATGTAGGTTCAACATCATTAGTAATAGTAGAAATAAAGGATCTATGTTGTGGTGAGTAACAATCATATGAGATAAAATTGTAGAGAGGATATCATGTATCTTTACTTGGAAAAGATGACGAGAATGACAATGATTCGGGAGAACTTACTGGATTACAAACATAATCACTCAAGGCTATATGAGGGACATGAGCTTTTTGAGAATGACGCAAAGGGGTTTTTGGAGAAGTAGTAGTGGCAAGGTTAGATTTTGCATGTGTTGGCTGGATGGGTGAGGAATCTAAGACAACAATGGGTAGGACATAATCTGTTTTAGTTGGGGAAGGAGAAATGGGTTCATAGGGAATAATATCCTCATGGAAAATAACATCACGACTAGTGAAGACTTTATTGGTTTCAATATCATATAATTTGTAAGCTTTCTGACTAATTGGATAACCAATAAAAACACATTTGGTGGCACGAGGAGCAAACTTATGGGGTACATGAACCTTTGTAGCATAAGCTAGACATCCGAAAACTCTAAGGTGGGAATAAGAGGGAATTTTTTTATAAAGTTTTTTGAAAGGAGTTTGGTGAGAAAGTATAGGTGTGGGCAACCTATTAATTATATGAACAACAACAGAGATATATTCTGCCCAAAAGTGTAAAGAAAGATTAGATTGAAAACGAAGAGCTCGGGCTGACTCAAGGATATGTCTATGTTTGCGCTCAACCACCCCATTTTGTTGAGGTGTGTAAATGCAAGAATGTTGATAATTAGTGCCCTGTTGGGAAAAAAAATCCCGCATAGAGAAAAACTCTCCTCCATTGTCAACCCGAATATTTGCAATTGTAGTATTGAATTGGGTTTTCACATATGAGAAAAAAATTGGTTAGAATTTTTTTTTCTCACTTTTATAATGCATTAGAAAAACCCAAGTAAAACGAGAAAAGTCATCCACAATAGTCAAAAAATATTTTGCACCAAAAAGGGAAGCAACTTTGAAAGGCCCCCAAATATCACAATGTATTAATTCAAAAGGTTTATCAGAGGAAATTGAACTTGTGGAAAAAGGAAGCCTAGTTTGTTTTGCAAGAGCACAAGCAGTACAATCATTATTTTGCTTGAAAGGGAAATGAAGGAGGTTTTTGGCCATAAAGTCTAATCGAGAAGAGGATAAGTGTCCTAGACATTTATGCCACAATATACTTGTGGTGTTTGAAGTGGAGGCAACTTTGATGGTATTTACTTTGTGTGTCTTATTCATTGAAACCAAGTAATAGAGTCCATCTCGTTGTTCACCCAAACCAATCGTCATCCCCGTCATCAAATCCTGCAAAATACATAATTGAGGGAAAAAGGTTACTGAACAATTTAATTCTCTTGTGACTTGACTCATAGACATCAAATCCACCTTACAAGATGGTACCCCAAGTACATTCTTCAAACAAATAATAGGACTCAAAGGTAAATTTCCAGTAAAAATAATTGGAGCTTGATCTCCATTTGGCATAACAACTGGTGGTAAATAAGGGTTTCTTTACTGTTGACAAGTAGAGATGGAGAAGAAGTTATGTGATTTGTTGCACCACTATCAATTATCAACTTGGGTGCGGACAAACCTGAAGAAAAATTGACATTATTTGCCTTGGGAGTAGCTGATTGAGATGCTCCATTGTCGTGCATAATAAACAAAATTTGTTGTAATTGTAATTCAGTCAATCCATTCACAAGGGGCTGAACATGTGCTGATGGGACCATTCCAGGATGATCGGAATGGTGAAGAGAGTAAGAGCTATTGGAATCTTTTTTGTTTCCATCGTTAGCCATAATGGTTTTAAAAAAATGGGAAAGAGAGAAAGCAGATCATCACTACTCTGATGCCATGTAAAAAAATGGAAAAAGAAGATGAAAATAATTTGGTTGTGTTTTCATTCAGAATCATAGAGGCAATATATACACAAATGCATATCTCTAATTAGATTATTCTACTCCTATAACTCAACAATCTATTCCTACAATCAAGTCATTCTAATATGACTGACTGTTACCATATTTAAAGCAAGAATCATGGGATACAATTAACTCTCATAATAACAAGAATCATAGAATATTGACTTTCCTAACAAGCCCAACACTATTAGTCGAGTCTACTAAGTCTGAGTAATACATAACTACACATGTTCCTCAAGTTGTCTACTCGATCGATCATCCCTCATGTAAACATGCCAAGTCTGAGTAGTACATATGTCACCCAAACTCTGAAGCAAACAGAAAGAACTTATAGTTCAATAACTCCAAAATTGATAAGTTGTAAACAATTTTAGGTACTTTTGATTAAATAAAAACAAGATGCTAAATTTTAGTATTGATTTGCTTTTAACCAAAATATAAATTACATCACTTCAAAAAAACCAAAAATAAATGAAAAAATCAATTTAATTCAAAAACAAATTTGCAAACATTCACCCTGAAAAATATATCTACAACATTTTTAAGTAGTGTCTAGTTTTGATTGCTAATCGATGGATTCTCCCAACGACACTCGCTTGTGCATAGCAACTATTATCCCTAAAATGTAATTTTACTTCGAAAGACTTAACTATAAATTTGATCTCTAAAAGTATTATGTTTTGTAGTTCATATATAAAAATGTTATATGTTTTTTTTTACACAAAATGATAGAGGACTATCCAAGAAGAATGAGTTTGGCTTAGGCGGGCTCAACATGGATGAACCAATAACTTGAGCAATGAGTAAGAGATTTCAAGAAAAGCTTGACAAGAGACTAAATTCTCTCATGCAAGAAAGAAAAGAAGAAGTGAAGTTCATTTATTTTAGAAACTTTTAGAATAAGATTCATTTTCGTTTTTAATTATATTTTTGGGCCTATTTTTGGACTTGTAATGGGCTGTTACCTTTTTTATTGTTATTTTTAAGTCTTTTAATTATTAGATTAGTTATTGGGCCTTGGGCCTAATTTAGGATTATTAGTAGGAGTTATAAATAGACTCCTTAAACACTTTATTAACAGTTTTGATGAAATTTTCATATTAGACACGATTAAGATTGTCTTTTTTGGTTCTTGTGTAAAACCTTAAGTTCTTATCAAAAAATTATATTCTTTGTGGTGAATCATCATCAACTTATCAATCTCCCAAGATTGTGGCATTGTTCTTTCCATCTTCTTCTCTAATTCCACTTTTTCCTTTTATTTTCCCCAATTTCATAGCGTCTCAAATAGGTCCCCAGATTCCTGATGCTAAAAATTGGATTCACAAATCAGGGTTCCATCAATTGGTACCAGAGCTTTGGTTCTTGAAATCATGTGTTATATATCCTGTTTTTTTTGTTTCATGTGTGTTTCCTCCTTTGTTTATTCTGTCATTTTTTTGTTTAACTCTATATTATTATTTTATCTTCATTTGTTTTATTTCTTTGTGTCTATCTTTCTTTATTGAATTATATCTAGTATCAATATCTTTTTATCTTCTTTTTTATAAATATAGTATTAAATTTGTGCAAAACAAAGGAAAGAAAGTAGTTAAAAAAAGAAATCCATTTTTTAGATTTGGAGGCAAAATTTTGTTACAGTCTGGATTTGGATTATCCCAATCACATATTTGCATTCAAATTTGAATTGTGTGCCAAAAATAAAATAAAAAGTGCAGAGATAAAAAAAAGGAAGCAAAAAAAAGAAGAAAAATGAAAAAAATTGCATACAGAGTCTTTCTTGTTTTTAAATATTTCTATTTCTAAAAAAAAATTGTCTTGTTGGTTACTTACATATAGTATAGTTCAATTTTTGGACTATCTTTTTCTTCATTCTGGAGTCTTTTGGTTTGTCTTCCTTGTCATTCCTTTTGAGTATTCATTTCATTATTTTTGCTTGTCATTAAAGTTCCTTTGTTTTGTCTTAGAGTATTTCTTTTCTTGGCTTCTTGAGTTGAGTTTTGATTTGTGACATATTTCACATTGAATACTTCTTGATTTTGAGCTTGAAGGTTCTGCATAAGAACTAAAAAGAAATAAGAGTGGTAAAAGGCAAAAGTGCATATTATAAAAGAAAAAGCCTTGAAAGAGTAATACATAAGCGAACTTGAGTGAAACACTAAGTTGAGTGGTGAGGTCCTATTCTATTTTCTACTTGTGCACTAACTTTTCTTGTAGGTATGGCTTCTACAAGTACAAATGTTACTCCACCATCTCCAAAAACTGCAAGGCTCGGGGCGGAGATGATTAAACTTGGTGAGCAAATGAGAAGAATGAGTTATGAAGATGAAGAAAGGATGGAGAGTATGAGAAAGGAGAATGAGGAGAGTTTGGGAAGAATACACAGGAGTAGTGAAGCTTTAAGTGCGAGGATTGAAAATATAGAGCGAAGAAGAGAGGACATGATGAGAATTCTAAAACTGCCTAAATACAGGGACATATGACCAGGAGTAGGACCAAACAGTCAGTAGATAACTTCCAACAAATGATATCAAGCATACTTAATAAGGCCCGAGTGGAGAAGGATGAAGGCTCAGAGGCAGAGGCACTACCAAGAATATTAATTGTTGCTGAAGGCCCGGACTAATTTGAAGGCCCATGGCAAATATTTTCTTTTTTTTCAAACTTTTTGCAACATTTTTTTATAATGCTTTCTTTTCAAATTCGTCTAGGATAATTTAGGCAATTTGTTCAATAGGCAATTAGGCAAATTGTTCAATAGGTAAATAGGCAAACAGATTCAAGAGCCTACTAAACCCTAAACCCCTAAATTCTTCCAGTAAGCCAAATTGTCCCCAATCAAAATTTGTAATAGAATTTGAAATAGAATTCAAACAGAATTTTTTTGACACAAAATCTAAAAGGAACAAGAACAAGAACGAAAACAAGAACACAAACAAGAACTAGAATAAGAACGAAAACAAGAACACAAACAAGAATTCAACAAGACATAAACAAGAACACAACAAGATGCAAACAAGAACGCAACAAGACGCGAACAAGAACACGAATAATAGAAAAAAAAACACGAACCTAAGACAAATTACAAAGAGAAAAAAAAATAAAATTGGATAGGATACAACCTGTAACAAGAGTCGAAGTTGTGATACCAGATGATGTGATCCTTACTAGGAGTGGATCGCTTGATACAGGTTACAGAGTTTTGGATGACGCTACTTTCAGTGAGGGAAGATAAGTCGGGGTAGGCGCCACAAGGATTACCTTGATAAGTCTGAGATTGGTTCAGCGAGGAACCCAGAGAGAAGTTCTCACAAATTTTATCAAATGCCAAAAGTTCTTATATTGAAAACGAAATCCATACATATAGTATATCTAAACAAAAAAATAGAAATAGACATGGGCCTTCAAAACAGTTTGGGCCAAAATTACAACAAAAAAATTATAAATAAAAAACATATTTGACATAGGCCTTCAAATTGGTCTAGGCCTTCAGCAACAATTAATATTCTTAGTAGTGCCTTTGCCTCTGCCTCTGGGCCTTCATCCTTCTCCACTTGGGCCTTGCTAAGTATGTCTGATATCATTTGTTGGAGGGTATCCACTGACTGTTTGGTCCTACTCCTGGTCATAAGTCCTTGTATTTGGGTAGTTAAAACTGCCCAAATATAGGGACCTATTGTCGCAACCTACCTTTCGGCGGGAGGGCGACGCGGGACTTGCGGGTGCATCTTCCAAAGAAGGAAAACGTGCGGAGTTGCCACCAACGTTTATTCGAGGAAAACGTCGAAAAAACCAGAAAAGGCGTGGTCTACGAACTTTAAGTGAAAGGTTCGGGAGTTGTATTTACACACGGGAAGGTATTAGCACCCCACGTGCCCATCACAAGGGACGACAGTCTTTAATCAAGTGTGCAAACATGACTTCAATTTGTGTTATCTTCCCTTTTTTACGTTCTTATGTCTTTTTATGCCTTTTTACATTTTTTTATCTTTTTGTGGTCGACAAGGGTGTTTCTCTTGCTCCTACGTATTCCTCAATTGTGATAAGGAAATCAGACCTACGTAGTTCTTTGAGAACTGAGCATTGGTTAAGTTGTTTTTATCCTTTTTGCAAGATATATTTTGATTGAATGAAAGGTCATTTAAGGCGTTGAACCATTAAACAATCTTTCGGTTCTTTTGAAAGGAGAGAAAACATTAAGGCATTGGACCATTAATGATCTCTTGTTATTTTTGAAAGAGGTAATAAAGCTACATGTTGATCTTAGGCTTTTTTAGAAATCTACGTTTAACCAATAAAAGCGGAAAAAACCATTTCAAGGCGTTGGACCTTTAAAAATGGCTTTTAGGTGATGACAAAAGTTTGATTTATGAATTGATTTTAGCCTTAGTTTCACTTTGGTTATTAGTCAATTCGATTAAGAAAGAAAAATTTCAAAGAAAAACGTCCGATTGATTTTTTTGATTATTTTTACTAAAAGATATTTTTTTATTATTATATTATTATTTTGCCTCTTTTTTGGTTTTAAACGTGGTTACGGCATGACCGAACGGTCGGATTTCATTTTAACAGAAATTAAAAGATGTTACAATTCAAATGATCAGTGGAAATTTATTTTATTTTTTTATTAGGCGAGAAAATGACTTAAATAAATGACTAAAGCACGTCAAAAGGGGTACGGAAAGTAAATGAAATGAAAATAAAAGCACGCGAAACAAGTGGGGACCACTAAGGGTAAATAGAATGAATTGAAAAGTTTGATTTCGGAAACTTACCAGTTGAAGACCGAAGAACGACGAAGAACGGTGGAAAATCTTCAGAAAATCGCCCATGGAAACGTCTCGAAAGCGTTAAGGAAGCACTTCGGCTTGGATTTTCTTCACGAAAACAATTTTTCTCACTAATTTTAAGTGATTCTCAGATACCAAGAGGGTTGAACATTTTTGTTCTGCCCTCCTTCCCCTATTTATAGGGAAAAAGAGGGAGGAGCTTGCCACCCATCTCGCCTAGGCAAGCTAGGTTGCTTCCTCCAGAAGGCACCGCCTTCTGGTGGAACTTCCTGGAAAGCCCAAGTGGGCCTGATTGCTATTTGTACCCCCTGTTTACTAAATACACCCCCTGTCCCTTTTTTTTTGCTGATTCTTTTTTCGTAACGTTACAGAACTTTACGAATTATGTAACGATACTTGTTTTCTTTCCGTAATGTCACAAAACCTTACGGATTATGTAATCATCCCTTTTTTTGGCTTCCGGGAGGTTACGGAACTTCACGGATTGTGCAACAATGCTTCCTTTTGACTTCCGACATGTCACGAAACTTCACGGATTGTGCAACAATGCTTCCTTATGACTTCTGGCATGTCACAGAACTTCACGGATTGCCTAACGATGGGTGCCAAGTACCTCGAAGTGGTCAAACGAGGGTCGCATCCCAACAAACGGATGGTCCCTAGACGAAATTAGGGTATGACACCTATGACCAGGAGTAGGACTAAACTGGTAGCAGTCATATTTAACAAGGCCCAAGTGGAGAAGGATGAAGGTCCAGAGGCAGAGGCACTACAAAGAATTTTAATTGTTGTTGAAGGCCCAGATTAATTTGAAGGCCCATGCCAAATATATTCTTTTTTATATTTTTATTTTTTTTGTTGTCATTTTGGCCCAAATATATTTGAAGACCCAAGCCTATTTCTATCTTTTGGTTAAGATACACTATATGTATTAATTTCGTTTTCAATAGAAGGACTTTTGACATTTGAAATTTTTTTGTGAGAGCTTCTCTCTGAGTTCCTCCCTGAACCAATCTCAGACTTATCAAGGTAATCCTTGTGGTGTTTACCCTAACTTATCTTCCCTCTCTAGAAGTGGTGTCATCCAAAACTGATGAGGATCCTAAGACTGGCCAAATACAGGGACCTATGACCAGGAGTAGGACCAAACAGTTAGTGGATACCCTCCAACAAATGGTAGCAGACATACTTAACAAGGTCCAAGTGGAGAAGGATGAAGGCCCAGAGGCAGAGGTACTGCTAAGAATATTAATTGTTACTGAAGGCCCATGCCAAATATGTTCTTTTTTTATATTCTATTTTTTTTCGTTGTCATTTTGGCCCAAACTGATTTGAAGGCCCATGTCTATTTCTAATTTTTTTTAGATACACTATATGTATTGATTTTGTTTTCAATAGAAGGACTTTTGGCATTTGATAAAATTTTGTGAGAACTTCTCTTTGGGTTCCTCGCTGAACCAATCTCGGACTTATCAAGGTAATCCTGTGGCGTTTACCCTGAATTATCTTCCTTCACTGGAAGTGGCATCATCCAAAAACTCTGTAACTTGTATCAAGCGATCCGCTCCTAGTAAGGATCACATCAAAAACTCTGTAACCTATATCAAGCAATCTGCTCCTAGAAAGGATCACATCATCTGGTATCAGAGCCAAGTTCTTGTTATAGGTTATATCCTATCCAATTTTTTTTCTCTTTGTAATTGTAGGGATTGAGGGAGTGAAGGTGAAGATCCATACTTTTAAAGGGACTTATGATCCAGAAGTGTATCTTGAGTGTGAGATGAAGATTGAGCAAGTCTTTGCTTGCTACAACTACAACGGAGAGAAAAAGATCAAAATGGCCTCCCTGAAGTTTGAGGGATATGCCTTAGTGTGGTAGAATCAAGTGATGAGTGATGTTAAAAGGATGAGAATGCCTTTGATTAATACTTGGCAAGACATTAAGAGAGTTTTGAGAGAGATATTTGTGTCATCATATTATGCGAGAGACCTTCACAACAAGCTTCAAAGACTAATTCAAGGAAATAGGAGTATGGATGAGTATTACAAAGAGATGAAGATTTCCTTGATTAGGACTCAAATTGAGGAGTCTCAAGAGGCCACCATGGCAAGGTTTTTGCATGGTCTGAATAGGGAGATCCAAGACATTGTAGAGTTGCACCACTATGCCTCTTTGGAGCATCTCATTCATCAAGCTATCAAGGTGGAACAACAATTAAAGAGGAAGCAAAGATACAAGAAGTCCCTCTATGACTCTTCAACTTGGAAAGATAAGGAGACATTCAAGAAGGAGGGAGGATCTTTATTCAAATCTCATGAAAAAGGTGTTGCCCTTGGTAAAAATAATTCTAACCCTACTCCCACTTCTTCAAAGGCGAGTTCTATTAAATGTTTTAAGTGTTTGGGAAAGGGTCATATTGCCTCCCAATGTCCTAACAAAAGGACTATGGTTGTGCTGGGTAATGAGGATATCATTAGTGCATCTTCTTCTAGCTCTTCAAGTTCTTTTAGTGAGAGTGAAAGTGAATGGGATGTACAACCCCTAGAAGGTGATCTTTTGATGGTTAGGAGGTTAATGGGGAGTGTGTGTAAGGATGGAGATGAAACTCAAAGGGAGAACATTTTTCATACTAGTTGCATGGTCATGGGGAAAATATGCTCTATTATTGATGGGGTAGTTGCACTAATGTAGCTAGCCAAAGATTGATTGAAATGCTTGCTTTGAAAACTTCCCCTCACCCTGGGCCATACAAACTACAATGGTTGAGTAAGAATGAGGAGCTAGTTGTAGATAGACAAGTTTTGATATGCTTCTCCATTGGAAAATATGTTGATGAGATACTGTTTGATGTAGTCCTTATGAAGGCTAGCCATCTCTTACTTGGAAGGCCTTGGTAGTATAATAGGGATGTCGTCCACAATGGTGTCATAAACAAATTTTCATTTGTACATAAAGGGCAAAAGGTTACCCTTAAACCTTTGTCTCCAAGTTAGATTTGTGAGGATCAAATAAAAATCAGAGTGAAAAAAGAACAAGAGAGAAAAAAAGAGAAAAAAACTGATGAAAAAAGAGAGAAACATAAAAGGAGAGAAAAGAAATAAAAGGGTGGAGATAAAAAAAAGTGAAACTGAAAAAAAAAAGATGAAAATCAAGAGAGGAAAATACAGAGTTTGTTCATGAAAGAAAAAGAGGTGAAGAGAGTGCTACTAGGTAGGCAACCTATGTATTTACTAATGTCTCGTGATTATTGTTTGTCTTCTATTGCTAGTTTTTTTCCTCTAGGTGTGAAAGAATTACTCAAAAAGTTTGGGGACGTCTTCCCCAAAGACCCCCCCTCATGGGTTAACTCCTTTAAGAGGGATAGAGCACCAAATTTATCTCATTCTAGGAGCTTCCTTACCAAATAAGTCAACATATAGAAGCAATCTGGAAGAGACAAAAGAGATCCAAAGGCAACTGGAGAGCTTGATGAAAAAATGATGGGTGAGAGAAATCTTGAGCCCATGTGCTATGCCTGTCATCCTTGTAAATCAAACTCTATCTCAACTTCTAAAGTACGTGGTAGGTAAGAATTTGAAAGCTTGGGAGGAATGCCTACCTCATGCTAAATTTTCTTATAATAGGGTAGTAAACTCTACTACTTATTCTCCTTTTAAGGTAGTTTACGGTTCTAGTCCATTGTCTCCTCTTAATTTGTTACCTTTGTCTAACACTTTTGCTAGGATGAATAGGGATGGACTTTCTAAAGTCAAATTTGTCAAGAGTTTGCATGAGAAGGGGGAAGCAAAAATTGAGAAAAAGATTGAACAATATGCTAGATATTCCAATAAGGGGAAAAAGAAAATGGTTATCAAACTAGGTGATTGGGTTTAAATTCACTTGAGAAAGAATAAGTTTACTTCCAAACGAAAATCTAAACTTCAAGAAAAGGAAGATGGTCCTTTTCATGTTTTAAAACGCATCAACTATAATGCATATAGAATTGTTTTACCACTAGACTATGGTGTAAGCAACACTCTTAATGTTAGTGACTTGACTTGATGTAGGTATCTTTGACATCAATTCAAGGGCAAATTCTTCCTAAGAAGAAGGGTATGATAGAGAACTATCTAAGGAGAAAGAGTTTGACTTAGGTGGGCTCAACATGGATGGACCAATCACTTAACAAGGAGTAAAAGATTTCAAAAAAAGTCTGGCAAGAGACCAAATTCTCTCATGGAAGAAAGAGAAGAAAAAGTATTTTAGTAAACTTTTAGAATAAAATTTATTTTCGTTTTTAATTATATTTAAGGCCTATTTTTAGGCTTGTAATAGACTACTATCTTTTTATTGTTATTTAAGTCTTTTAATTATTAGATGAGTTATTGGACATTAAGTTTAATTTAGGATTATTAGTAGGAGTTATAAATAGACTCCTTAAACACTTTATTTGCAGTTTTGATCAAATTTTTAGATTAGGCACCCAGTTAAGAGAGTGTCTTTCTTGATTCTTGTGTAAAAACTTAGGTTCTTATAGAAGAATTCTATTATTTGTGACGAATCATCCTCAATTGATCAAACTCTCAAGATTGTGGCATTATTTTCATCTTCTTCTCTAATCCCATTTTTTTTTCCTTTTATTTTTTCCAATTTCATAGAATCTTAAATAGGTTCCCCAGTTTATGGATACTAAAAATTGGATCCGCAAATCAGAATTTCATCACAAAAGACAATTATGTCTTTTCATTCATGACACCCTTGCGAGCAAATGAGCAACCCGATTTACTTGCCTCTAGATAAAATGCAGCTCGACGTTATGAAATTGAAGAAGCTTTAGTCTACATTTGTGAATTAAAATGTTATCAGGTTTTAATCCTCAAAATTATTTTAAAAAAATTATAGATTAAAAACATATTTGAACTAATTTTGAAAAGAGGGTGCGAGACTCAGGAGTTCTAGAATTTGCAGTTAGGAAGTTGCGCAAGCAGATATGCAAAGTCCATGACATGTGAAATCATTTGGTTCCAAAGCAAGGCATTGTTGCAGAAACCAGTTCAAATTTTCCATTTTCAATATCTAAGCTGGGATCAACAATGATCTCTAATTTCAGAGGGCCGTTCTTTCCTTGTTTCAGCAACATTTTCAGAAGAATTAACCATACACGGTAATAGTTTAACTTATCAGGAAGATGTTTTTCCTGCAATTGCAAGCTCTTACCCACCTCTAATGTACTGGTACTCGGAAGTCCTTCCCCAGAAAGTCTCGGGTCAATAGCAAGTCTTCCAATGGCATCTTTATCGTTTCTTGGACCAAGATTTTGGTTATTCATTTGCTCTTTATAAGCTGAATATACTTTTCCAGCCTTGATGTTCCCAAACAAGATTTCTGCGGCCCTGTTCTTAACAAGAATTGGCATGTAATCTGATTCGTCCCAGACATATAGCTGCCAAAATTGCATCAATAAGCAATGTTAAGATTATAATTTTACAAGAATAATCTAAATGTTACAAATCAGATGCATAACAAAACTTGTATGTTCCCTCATGTTATCTGATCTCTATAATAATTATGAAACAAATAGTGGCACCAGACACATTCAAGTTTACTTCAAAATTTTAGACACTTGAAAGATGCCTCACATTTCATCAATTTGGCTATGGATAGTTTTGTTTCATTTATAAGAGATATGTGGAATTGTAGGTTGCTCTTTGACAACAAGAAGTGTCTTTCTACTTTCATATGAATGATGATTATGAATGTATCATTAAACACAGCACATAAATTAATCCTCAAAGCCTAGTGAGTGATTGAACAAGATCTTGATGAGGAGAAACACATGAGCAAGATGCATGTACATATATTTACCAAGAAGGGCCGATATATCGAGCATATAGAGTGAAGGCGGCTTGAAGTTTTCCAACAGATCAGTGGAACAGCATTTTGCTCAAATCTGAAAGAAGGGGAAGAGTTATCACTGATCATAATGGAAGGAACAACAAGAAGGCTAAAGTAATTATATAAACTAGCACTTTGAATCTAAGGGTGAACCACAGAGCTGGCAGCCAGTGCATAAGAGATCATCCACTAATTCGTTATCCTCAGTTCTGCAAACTCTCCTGCTAATGAAAACCTTCTCTTTCTTGGTATCACCAAGAGTCCTGGAGGTATGTAGTGGAACAATTTCACCAATCGATGCACATACTATAGCCTTGCAGGATGTTGTTAGCTGAGAGACTTCCATAAGTGAAAAGCAGTCCCTAGGCTTTTCCTCTTCAAGCACCGTCCAGTTTCTAGGCAGATGCTCTATTTTCTGTGTCTATCACATTCAGTAGATTCATCAGTATATCTTAACCAATACAGTACGGACTATGGATGAAGCATATTGATAGTTTTAGTAAGTGAAATACTAACGTAGTCAACTTATCAATGACAACCATTTTTGTTAATGAAATTTGAATCTAAATATGAAATGAACATGATATAATAGTCTCGATTACCAGTATTTATGTTTGCAAGATAATGGAATTACAATGAAACCGGACAGGCATATAATATTAGTGACATGCTATATAATAAAACAAAAGGATTTGCTAGCTTTTAATATCTTACTTGCCTCAGGACAATTGACACAACTAGAGGTATCAAATGGATGGATGAATTTTGAATTGAAGGTAAGACTGTTGCATTTTCATTGTCCCACCTTCCCAATGCAATTGAATGTGAAAGAAACAAAATGTTGGATTGACATTCAACAGGGTTTTAAACATAAAAACACACACACACTAAAGCATTAATCATTTATGATCTGTTAAAAATGTATTAGAAAAATTCAATCCATTCATGACACAATAAAAAATCATCCAACTCATCCATAAACCTTTTTTTAGGGATGAATATTCAATTCATCTATTTAAAGTATCTTATATTTTACTTTTTCAAAAAAATTATAAATAAAATTCAATATTTATACAGTCTTATACTCAAACACCAGAGTCTAAAACTTATCCCTCAAATACCTATGCTGAAACAATGAACTTTGAACTATTTGACCCAATGAATTACAAAAATATGTTACATGGTTCAATATCCACCCAAACAAATGGTGATCCAATCCATTGATTATTATTTTTTTAATGGGATGGATTTGTTGGATTTATACATGAGTCAATTGGATGATTGATGGATAAATGACACACTCGTCTAACATAGCACATAGCACACTCATCAAATACAGGACATGAATTGGACAGACAAGTGCACAGATTTGGATTTTGTACTTATTTTTTTCTCTTTTGAATACACCTATGCTATTTGCTATGTGACTTAATCTTCAAACAGCAGAAGTCCTAATTTCTTATCCTAAACTTTATGTGATAAATGCAACAGACGATGCCCTCAGCCTAATAACGTAACCAAAGCCATAGGATATTAAGATGTAGTGTGCTAATGATACTTCTATGGTTTCATGATGTATCCTCACACCCTTGTCGGAAATGTATAATAGGGGCAACAATTACAGGGCAAAGAGAATACTTGATTGGACTGCAACTTAATGTTGCAAATGGTTGACCGAGACTGCTGCACCCATTTTATGACCCTCCTAAGCTTGTCCTTTGTTGTTGTCCCCACACGGCAACCTGTTACCAACTCTTCAACAGCTGCACAGAAACATATTGTAAAAGTTGAATCCTTTTAAAAGCATAGAGTAACTAATTGTATCCGCATTCAATAATTCTTGTTGCACATCACATGGTATCTCACATCTGCATGGGAGGGTAGAGAGTCTTAGCAGAACCAGCTGCAATCAGATGGCAAAAACTGTGCACATGTCTAATGTGGAGGTAATCATTAGCATGAGAAAACACTTACATAGGCAAGAGAAAACTTAGTTTCAGTACCCCTGGTATTGTTTTAAAACTTTGTACCCCATTGCTCAGAGGCTCTTCGCTATGCGAAGGTATGGGGGAGGGATGTTGTACGCAGCCTTACCCTTGCATATGCAAAGAGGCTGTTTCCGGATTCGAACCCATGACCAACAAGTCACCAAGGCACAACTTTACCCTGGTATTGTTTTGCAATCAAAATTAAAGTTTCACTTTGGTAGCCCATGCAATAAAAGTTTACCGTAAAGGTTGTTGCTAGTTATGATGGTGAAAGTGAAACTCTAATATTGATTATAGATAATATAAGAAACATTTAGAGCATCTCCAATGGGGCAACTATGGTGGAGTTGCTAAACTCACTTTTGACGGGACCTATAATGACTCATGAGATTTAAGAACTTCAACAAGTTTTCTCTATAATGGTACAAATTACAATCCTCAAAACTTAAAAAGGGTCTAATAATTGTCTCACAATTCTTGAAAACTGTTAAGAACGGTTGCTTATATAAGCAACAATTCTTATACAAGAACTGTCACATCAATTGCTCCAATTGTGAAACAGCATAACAACATATTCTCAAGTTTAAGAACCTCATGCAACTCTCATCAATTGCTCTTCCTGCACCTAGTTTCGTCCTTTAATTTTTGAATTAACACTGAAGTATGCGTATGTGTCTGTGTTCTGTGAGTCAAATTAGTTCTCGAGAACCGTCTAGATTCCATGCACTACGATTCTTCGCACAATCACGCAGTCAGCAAATTGAAACCATTGGATGAAGATCGAGTAATATTTCATCTCGACAAATCAAACTTAAAATACGAAATGGAGATATGAGGTCCAATCTTTATTTAACCGTCACAATTCACTGACTGAGTAAAGCAGTAAAGGTGTGTTTGAAACTCCGTTTAAAACATGGTGAACGCAAATTCCAACTATTTTGCTCAGCCACAATCATTCAATTGCTTTGGAATGTGCAAAAACATAGAAACAAACACACACTGAATGTATGAAAAAATTTGATGTTTTTACTCATGAATGCAGTAATTAACAAAACAATTGAATTTATTAACTCATGAAAGAAGAGAAGCACAGAAAAAACAGACCCTTTGAGAGAAGTGATTGGTAAGGGTGAACCAAGCAAAGCAGCGAAGACCACTGAACGGTTCTGGCCTCAACGGCGTTTCCATACTTCGCAATCTTGAGATCTGCCACGTGTCAAATCAGCATTAGTTAACGGCGTCAACTCATTCAATAGCTAGCTACGAGTTTCGAAGAAACGGATGACGGATTGATTTTACTCTGTAACAAGACGACATCTCCGGCTGATACCATGGACCCCATTTGCTTCTGCCAAAGAGAAACCACAAAAAACGGCATCGTATCGTCGCCGACTTCAATGTCGGTTCGGGTTAGGTCGCGTCCACGTTTCCACGATTTGCACTGGGGAATAAGAAAGAAAAAGGGACGCAATTAAGTTAACAGAAGAAGAAGTCTAATAATTAAGGGAGAAACCTGAACGGGGAAGGAACGGTGAACGAAGACGAGAAGCTGAACGAAATCGCCGATGCGAGAAGAGGTTGTGGAGAGGTCTATGAGAGGACCGTACCATCCAAATGCTGAACCCATCTTCTTCTCCTTCTCTTCTTTTGGCGCCAACAAATGGTTCGTATTCTTGTAACCTAGGCCAAGAGCAACAACTACTTTACTTTTATGTCTTTTTAATTTTATTCATCTAAGATATTTTATTTATTTTAATTATTTTAAATTGCTGATTTTTTTAATTTTAATTCTCGTAAGTATGAATTTAATTATAAATTAAAAAAATTAAAATATTACAGGAACTAAAATTAGATAAACACAAACTTATAACAAACTTATAGAAATAGAAAATGAAAAAGTTACTGACTTACAAAAAATAAAAATATATTTAAGTTAAAGTGTTGTTGTTTGGGTATTTTGTGTAACACTCCAATGTTGGTCTAAAACTAGAGAATTGTTTAAAGATTTTTGCTAAGGAGAAATGTTAAAAATAATAGAAAACATATTTTTACGTATTCTAACAAAAAAAAAAAAAAAAGTCCCTTCTTTAGGTTAGCATTTGTATCTTAAATATAATTATTAGCATTTGCCTTGTTCGACTTTGTGAAAAAAAGTGTATCACCGAAAAAGAGTAGTACTAAAGGCACCACAAAAATGATACTCAAGTTTTATTCATTAAGTTTACACTAAAGATTACAGTCGGTAAGATATTTAAAATAATTACGGTAAATAATTAACAAATTTATATATTTGTTAATTTTTGTTAGAAAAAAATTGAATTTAATTGATATGACCTAATAGTTTAAAAATATTTTTACATTATCAACCATTCATATAAAATAGGGACACTAAAAAATATTTAATTTATCCTAACTTCTTTGAAAGTCACAAGTATCATAAATTATATTAATTAATTGATAGTATAAAAAATTACTCGATGATAATGAGTAACACTTAAACTCATTTTTACATTATTATTGTACAGACCATCTACTATATTTTAATTTTTACTTTATAGAACTTAAATACTTTTTTGTGATACAATTCTAAAATGTTACATTAAATAGGTTTCACGGGTATTTTACATTTTAGTTTAAAATTTTAACTCAGTTTTTGATTAATTTTAAAAGCAATAAAAACATAAAAAAAAAATACATATAATATATTATAAATATAACTTTTTTAACTAAATATTATAAATATAACTAATTTAGTTCTATTTCTTTTAAAAATATTTTATTAGAGAAATTGGAAATGTATGAAAAAGATAATAATACTAGAATTTTTTCCACTAATAAAAATATTTTTAAAAATAATGCAAAATACATGACAGTATAAGGAAAACAACATATTTAATTATATCATTAAGTTAAATCATTCCGTATATTTCTTTAATGCAAAATACATGACAGTATAATGAAAACATTTTATAGCATGTATCCTTGGAAATACTAAGCCATGAGAAATATGGCCTTCTCCAAAGTGAATCTTACACTAGAACTTTTATAAGCACCACCACCTCTTCCATGAGGTGAAATTTTTGCCAAAACAACAGTGGAAAATGATGAAATTTAAGAGCAAAGCATGAAACTAATCATCAATGTTTCAAGAACACTACCAATGGACTGGATACCACTTATATCTTTTAATAATCCCATAAAGCATATAAAAAAAATCAAAGAATTTAACCATAAATGAAACACAGTATCAGACAGGATCAACAATGATAACAAACTGCAGCAATGGTATAAAACAAATGACTATTCCATTTCAACGTTTACCAAAGTCAGAAGGTAACATAAAAAAAGGTTTCAGAAACCAAATTACTAATACAAGTGACCACCCAATGTCAAAAAATTTATTGGGCTGCAGTCAAACCAAAATAGAAACGAAGTATGAATTGGCCTCAGCCTCTATTAGAGAACCAAATACGTGCACATACTAAGTAGATGGAACGGGCCAACAAAAACAAGCGCCAATTCCATTAAGAAGGTTCTGTTAGAAAACAGGCAGTGAGGCCAAATCTATAACAGAACCTCCTGCTTTTTTTATCTAAACACCTACCTCCCAAATCTCAGTTTTAAACAGGTTCATAGAACATTAGCAAATTTAGACAATGCAATTTTCCCACCTATGTCGAACTATACACTATTTTCCACAATGGAGCCGAGTGCATTCCATTAAGAGAATCAACAGATTCATCACATAAAAATCTTTGGTTGCAAACCGGATCTGCCACCTCAAAACTACCAACTCACCGAAAATAGGAGCTCATGTACAGCCTCACTCCAATATCAAGGGGGCCATCATCACCACCAACAGCATGAAGTGCTACTGGAATTGTTGAAAGAAGACACACTGTGAGTGGGAAAAATGCAGGGTCAATTTCAGTTTCCGATAAGTCTGATCTTGAAATGGGCTCCTCCCTGTCCATGGCAGTTATACTATCATCCACTTTCATTACTTCACTCTGGTTAGAATTATCCATGGTAAAATCCAGGTTATATGGACAAGTAAGCAATGCAACTTCTTCAAATGCCCTCCACTTGTTAGGGCAGCCCCTCCTAAATGCACACTTACTAGTAGACATGCTAAGCACCAAAGTGGATGTTGTCTCAAGCCACTCCACAGTCAAACCTTCAACTTCATCATAATATATGCGTCGCTCAATCTGAATATGAACAGTGTACATAAGAATGGCATGAAGCATTTGTAACAGAAAAGTACCAAATTGCATAAGTTAAATTATGCAAAAACTCTCAACTAGTACATCATATACACTTATTTTTTTCAATATAGTGCAAAATTCAGAATATGCAAATTCTCTCTGGTGTTTTGGTGTCTCCAGGATGACAGAATTAATATGCACCTAGTTAGATTCAATATTCCTACGTTTATAAAATTTTCTAGGATATGAACTTAAGCTTCTTTATAAATCTATAGTGAAATAAATAAGGTACTTCTCCAATGGTAGAAATTGAATAGATTACAAAATATGTATAGTATTTTTTTTATCCGTAAATGTGTAGTATTCCTATTCAAGTAACACCAACGACACCAACAACCAAGACGTTTTCTATTAGGTTCAGTTATATTATATACATGGATAAAATGATGCCATAATGTCCTATTATGAATTATGTGATGTCAATAGACAAACTACTCGATCAACAACGCCCAACCTCTTAAAATGAAAATTTTCCAACACATGTTATCATTGACTATCAAAAAAATGGTTATCTCTGACAATCAGCATCAGAAAATGCCAAGATCATACAAGCCATTTTCTTATTCTAGTGATTTGCATAAGGTATTCCACATAAAAGAAAATAAAAAGCATACTTATTTAAGAGACACTTTGACACCTATACTCTATGCAAAATTAGAGCTGCATATCGTCAGAAGTTACTTACAGCTAGCTTTTGAATATAAATTGACATGAATCTTGGGCCTAGTCCCAGTATTCTTGCTTCTGACAATAAAACCTGCACAATTGATGTAACACTTTTTAAGTGCAAAGGAATATATATGAGAACCAAACCTAGGATTTTTCTTTTAAAGAGAATGATGACAGAAGTGACTTTCATTTACCAAGAGAATGATTTAGAAAAGTTATACCTCCTTTTTCTTCAGGAGAAACCATATGTAAAGTTTATCACAGGCATCCTTAACGTTTCTACTAGCTAGCTTTCTCTCATTGCAATAAGCAGCAATATCTGCAAGTGTTTCTGCACATGGAACACTATGCTTCACAGCTGCGGCTGATAGTGCTTCCCTACCTTCCATGGATTCTGCAGCAATTTTATCAAAACTAATGTCTGTGAAACATCTTTTTTGCACTTTCACTTCCTTGTAACCCTGCAAAGCCTTCTGATGCTTCATATATAATTCCTCAGCCTCTATAGTAGCAAGTAGTGTCCGGTGAACAATAATATCCGGATACCGACGCAGAGGTGATGTGAAATGAGTGTAAAATGGGACAGCCAAAGCATAATGACCCCATTCATTTTCACTGTCCTTTAAATCTCCACTACAGAAGTAAGATGCCAATTGCATTGGCCTTGTAGCAAAAGAAATAAGTATATTGTAAAGCACAGGATCACCCTTGAGCTTTTCCCTGATCTGCTCTAATGACCAATGGAACTGACCAGATGAAGATGTGTTCAATTCTAAACCATGTTTCTGACAAAATGCCATAAACTCTCTCAGCTTCCGCATATTAGGTTCAGGATGCCTCCTCAACAATGCACCATCAGGATAAGCTCTACATATGACTTCCGCTGCAATCCTATTGGCCAAAAGCATATATTCCTCAACAAGAAAATTTGATTCTTTCCTTTCAGAAAGCATACTATCGTAAGGAACTCCATTTTCATCAAACAAGATAACAACTTTGGGGTTTTCAAGCCGTAGAGCCCCATCAGTAAACCTCTTCTGTTTCAAGACATTTGAAATTTCATAAAGACTCTTCAAAGACTTAATAACATCAGGCCATTCAAAATGGCCATACACTCTAGGATAGCCATCTTCACTGAAATTTGAACCCTCAAAATCAAAAGCCTTGTCAATGATGTCCTGAGCATGTTCATATGAAAGCTTACAACAAGAATGTATGACAGTACGACCAATCCAACGGTCTACAACATCTCCTGCAAGATTTATATCCAGGAGCATGGAAACTGCAAGTCGATCCCCTCCAGGACTAAGTGAACCAATATTCTCTGACAATAATGCAGGCAGCATAGGTAACTTTCTTTGCAACATATAGACACTTGTTGACCTAAACTGAGCCTCGCTATCCAAGGGTGTGTCAGGGAGAACAAAATATGACACATCAGCAATGTGGACACCTACTCTATAATTTCCATTAGGCAACTCCTCAATTGACAGTGCATCATCCAGATCAGTGGCAGTTGAAGGATCAATAGTAAATATGCACAAATTTCTAAGATCTATTCTACTTTGAATTTCTTTCAGTGGAACCTCCCAAGGAACACATGGCAGACAGGACAGAGCTTCAGGTAGAAACTCAGACAAACAGATTGCATTCTGAAACAAAATTGCATCTAATTGGGTCTGAACTTCACCACCTCGTCCAAAAACACGCAAAATGTGAGCCTCGGGAAAAGGACTTTCTTCAACCCAGTCATCAATTTGTGCAGCTACCAGATCCATTTCGATTGTCACATCACCACTTTTCATCCTTTTCTTAATGCAGTTTGGCAACTTTCTAACAAGAAGCATCATATTTGGAAACTTTGGATCAGTTGGTGTCAGTTGGATGTATTCATGCTCAGAAATCAAATTCTTATTCTTCTTCAAATCCTTTTTGCCTGTGTCCCTGAAAGAAACCCACTGCTTCACATTAATGTGACCAACAATACCCTCTCGACGTGGAGATCTCTCCATAATAGCAACCACCCTGCCAGTTGGTCTTTTAGACGGGAAAGAGTTAACCAACAAACACATCTTTTCTAATGCATTGCTCTGCCCACTACAAGAATTGTTCTTTATGGAATCAGGAGCAGCACAGTGATGACCATTAATGCTGTCATGGCTGGCCATTCCATGCAGATCTAAATGGTTAGTAGAACCCTGAGAGGTAATATCATCATAAACCATTGTTTTTTCAGGCAAAGGATAACTTCTATATGAGGAGTTTTGATCAGCATCCTCCTTGTTTTGACCAGGATAGCTTCTGCAATGAGCAGACTCATACTCAGCACCTACTTTAGCTTTCCCATTACAAATATTACCACCCACTTCTTTATCTTCTGTAAGAAGGTTGCAACCTTCCAGTGTTGCAGTGTTGTTACAAGACCCATTTGGTCCTTTCATTTTTGTCCACAATGGCAAGGGATCAAACTTGACTGCAACAATATCACCTTGCACCTACACAGAACAATCATCAGATTACATCCTCCAGCTAGAACATGGCACAATGAGGCACATTTCAGTTATGATATCAACTAAGGAAGAAACAACGCATCTGTCTAAAATCTATGCCAATTAGAATTTAGAAATGAAAAGTTTCATTGTAGAAAGTAGAGGAGAGAAAGGTAATCAATATCGAGAATGTACCCTTGCACACGACCAAAAATTATAACTGTTAAATGGCTCAGAGAATACCCTGCACATGACCAAAAATTATAACTGCTAATCGGCTCAGAGAATTACTTCTGATCTTCCACCCCACCACATAAACCAGTACATACATGGTAAACAACAACAAAAGTCTTATTCAATTAGGTGAGGTGGGCTACATGGATCACAGCATTCCAGAGGTCAACATAACCAGACACGGGCTAGGTTGATAATTAAATCAATATATGCATACAGTAATATATGAAAATCAGAAAATCTTAATGAATGCCCAGGAGACATATAAGCAAATGACCCTGATAAAAGCAACATAGTACTTCACAATGATTTGTATATGATCAATAGGAAACAAAAAAGAAACAATTTTTCAATTAAAAACTTAAGTGGAAATATAATGACATCCATACTTACAGCTCTATTCTGGGCTGGAATCCCACCAATGAAAACATCCGTTGACATTCCATCAATTTTGCAGTATGCCTACATGTACATAGAAAATTTTAATTGCCATATTAATACACTATATGTAGCAGGGAACTACAAACTATATCAAGTTAACTTCACCCCCTCCCATAAAAAACAGGGGGGGGGGGGGGGGGGGAGGGGGACAGCAACTAAAAAGACTGTAAGATAGATGTTAGAAAAAAACCTCAAGTCTATTGTGAGCATTGACATGAAGGAGAGCTTTAAAAATATCACCCTTCTACAAGCCAGAAGAAATCAACCAAATGTTATTCCATAACAATGGCAGCAACAAAATATTGCACACATGCATGTGTGTTTAAACTACCATTTACTAACCTCCAATGCCTTCTCAACAGCCTCTACAGACCAGTGTGGACTAAAATAATTTTTCTGCCCAGAAAGCCCAATTTGACCGCAAGGGACTGAGTCCTTGTTTTTATTAATTACAGATGACCCTCTGCAACCAGTGGGCTCAGAAAATGATTTTGAATCAATTCCTCCATCATACATTGGCACAATTCGCAAATCACCAGGTTCCACTTGCTCATTGATATGCATGGGAGGCATCGAATTAAAAGCGACATTTGATGATTTGGATAATCCTTGCTCATTAGGAGAACACACATTGACCTGCTTCAATGAACTGCCAAAGGATGGAGAAGCATGAGTAGGTGTTCCAATTTTCCCTGATTCTGGTGACACCCCCTGGGCCTCATTAACTTCAGACGCTATCATAACAAAAAAAACACCAAGAATCACACGAGAATCCATTTTTTTCACATTTACCACAAACACACAAAAAAAAGAGAGAATTAAACTTTCAAACCATTTCACCTAAATTCTTAATCTAAATTGCAAATTTACCAAAAAAAGGAGAGTTGATCAGAGTGGCAGGTAAAACAAACAACCACAAGCAACGAGTCCAGTTCATAAGGATCAGAATAATATCTCACAAGGTTGTGAGTTTGAATCCTACTATTGATGATGTGAAGACCTTGTTAGTGTGGGTAATATGTAAGTACTGTATGCGAGCAAGCCTAGAGGCCTACCCTGCCCCGGCAAAGACCGGATATCCAACACACTTAAACTTTTCAACCTCCCCAAAAAAATCAAACAAACAAATCACCATGGCACATTTTGCATTGACTGAACTATTCAAGACCCATATACAACAAAAGCAAACAGTAACAGCAACAAACACAAGACCCGCAATAAAACCTCGGAACCATTGGTAAAGAACAGTGACATGTGTTCACATCACGAACACAAATAGTTACACCCTTTCTCCTCAAAAAAAGAGAACTCGCTTTCGATTTGACTTTCCATAAATAGGAAAAACACACAACATCAACTTCAACACCCACAAAGCCATGTTCTCATAATCCACAAGTTAACCTAATAAAACAATTGAATTATGTCTTCCGAGAATTAATAATTTGAAGAAGAAAAAAAGGATGAAATTAGAACACCTGAAGATGATGGAGGATTTTGCTTGGATCGACGATTGGATCGGCGCTTCTTCTTCTTCTCCTTTTCACCGTCGTCAAACCTCTCGGTCATGGATCCTTCAACAGTGGCTCTCATAATTCTCGAAATTAAGAGAGAGAGAGAGAGAGAGAGAAAGAGATTTTGAAACTAAAAAAATAGGAAATTCAGGGAAACGAAACGAATCAAGATGGAAGAGGTTAAAAAAGAAAAGAGGAAAAACACTAGGCCTTCCGTATTTGGGAAAAAAATATAAATCGGAAGAACCCAAAGAAGAAAAAAGTATCGAAAGAAAAAGGAAGATAAAAGGTTAGGATTATAAGAATTATTCAAGAATAAGAAGATTTTGTATTATTGATGAGAGTAATAATAGTAGGGGAAAAGGAGAAGTGACAAAGGTTGTAATAAGAAGAGTAAGTGTAGGAGGAGAAGAAGGTGGGTAAGTAAGGGTATGAATGTGATGAGGTTGAAAACGACGTTATGATTGGTCGGCAGGGACAAGGGGCGCGCCGACTCTTCCTTTCCTTCTCACTCTTTTCTTCCTACTTCCTCTCCACTTCTTTTTGTCTCTCTTTCTCTTGCCTTTTCCTGCTTCCTACTCCACTTCAATACCCTTCTTTTTTTCTTTTTCTTCACTCAAGAATCCCTTAGGGTAGTAGTCAGAAAGATCAGAAAGATGAACCTAAAGGTGTTTGCAATCTTCGATTAGATTGATTTTAATTAGAAAACATTTAATCTTATTTTATTATTGACTAAATTATAATTTTTATTTCTTAATTTCTTTAATTTATAATTTAGTTATTTTTATTTTTAAATTGACAATTTTAGTCATTTAATAAATTATTAATTATTAATTATGATTAATAAAATTATTAAGTCAATTATAAGTTAAATAAAAATTATTAATTATTAAAAAAACTTTAATAAAAAATATTAATCATTAAAAAAACTTTAATAAAAAATTATTAATCTTAAGATATAATGAAAATCAGAATTAGCAGTGTTACAAATATATAGGTTCTCAACAATTGCTTTACAATCAAGCTCAATATAAATATTTTGCACCCATATAGAATAAATTTACACATACAATAAAAAATATATAAATATGAATGGCATCATAAATTTATAAAAGAAACTAGAGAAGAAAAAATAATAATTATGCACTCATAATAAAAAATAGTTTTACTTAATAACATACTAACATGTATGGTATATTTGTAATTACCTTAAAAATTATATTAATGATGATTTGTGATGGAATTATAATAATTTTTTTACATGATCAGTACATCACCATTAAATTTGTTTTCAAAATCAAATCCAAAATTCATTCAATCCTATCCCATAAACATTTTTTTTGGTTTATTCAATTTTGGGTCTTTTTTATTAGATTTGATCAATTTATGATCATCTTCTAATACAATATGTATTGTATGTGTAAAGTCATAAGGTGAATCAGGATCCTTAATGATTTTGATTAAATACAACTAATTATGTAACGACCCGCCTCGTCGCTATGGTATCCACATTGTAATATTCGATAATTTTAATTTTTATAAAAAGAACTCCCTTAATTTTTTATTATGAAAATAGAAGTGATTTTGTCACAACATAAACACGCCATTACTTAAGTGAATATGCATAATTACATAGAAACAATAATTCGGTACGTGTCATACACATAACGAAAATTAAATATTTTCATATATATATAATTAAAATTCCAGTTTTACATCTTTAACTCAACAAAATAAAATTTAAAAACCAACTACGGGGGAGTTGATTACAAAACACAACTCTCTCCCAAAATAATGTCAACGTCATTACGTCGGCTCGGCGACTCCTCACCAGAATCTTACTCCCTACACCCTGCCACTGTCATTCTGCTCCCACGAACAAGGTTCGTGATCATCACAGGTATCAACCACACGATACAAAATTGCAAGGGTGAGTTTATTATAAAAGAACCAATACCAATTCCAAATAACCACAATTAGCAAGGAACACACGCAAACATGATAAGCATACACAACAATCATTATTCAACACTCATATCCAACAAATATTCATCATTCACATCCAACAATTACTCATCATCCATCCATGGACCCAATCAAGACTGCACAGAATGATGCGTGCACCTGACTCAACACTCAGGTGCAATGTGGTACGTATCAACAACAACCAAACCTCAGGAAATAGTCTAAGCGTGTCCACACGACACTCTCACTTAGGGAACTGTGCTGAGTTTGTTGAGACCACCTGGTTGTGCACGTAACAGCCCCCCTCCCATAGGTGATCAGCCTGGGAGCCCAAAGGTGTTCCCTACCAGGTGACAGTCCCCTAGTACAAAGTACACTTGGCCACAGTTACTCCATTTCCTGTGTCGTATGAGTTATGATCACAGCCAAAAGTAAGTGCCAAAGACCATGGACCAATTAAAGCACCTAAGCATCCCCTCAGGAATGCTTAGATTCTCTAACCACGCTAGTTACCCACGTCTGAGCCATCCGACAAGGTCAGTGCACTCTACCCCCCATGACATACACTTCATACGACGTATGATCGTGGCCAAAAGCTAATGCCAAAGACCCTGGAAGGTCAGTGCACAGTGCCCCCCACGATCATACACAACATCCAACGTATGAGCGTGACCAAAAGCTAGTGCCAAAGACCTTGAAAGGTCAGTGCACAGTGCCCCCCACGAACATACACAACATGCACATGCCAATGCATTTCCAACATCAATCAACAAATCGTATTTCCATGTCATTCACAACATAAATATCATCTCATCTCAATGATGTTATCAACAACAACAACAACCTCATTTCATATTCACATATTCATCAATAATAACAATTCATGTTGACATGGTCTTTATTAACAATGTCATCTCAAATCAATATCATCATAATTATCATTATCATCACATATCAATTAAAATCCTCAATAGCAACATCAACAACAATTCAAACAAACACAACAATATCATTTCCACACGCACGGTCTTCAAACAACACATTTCAAACAACCAAAACAATATCATTCATCATAATATATATATATATATATATATATATATATATATATATATATATATATATATATATATATATATATATATATATATATATATATATATATATCGCATCCCATTAGTTAAAACGTAATTTTCTTTGAAGAAAAATCAGCATGCAACAAGGACAGGCAGATATCCTCATAGCTAGGTTTCCTGACCCTAACTATGGTGTTAAAACGGTAAATTTTATAATAAACTCCTCTCACCTATCGTGAGCTACCCCGCGGATTCCTCGTCGCGTCACTTGAAGATTCCTTTTTGTCCTTGCTCGTCGATTCCACACAAGCCTCTACCATGCCAAAATGAAGGAGACTTAGTATCGATTTCAGAAAATAAAACTAGTAACAGTGCTCTGGGTCAAACACCCACATCACTACATGAAAGAGCTGAGAGCATTTCGGGTTTTACAAAGGAACGTCATTTGGAAATTCTGACCACGCCAATGTGACCGGAGTTCAGTGTAGGTTACGAAAATAACATGCATTTCATGAAAGGATAACGTTTACAAAGTCTCTTTCTCTAAGATTTTTCAAAGGAAGCATAAGACATGCAATGGCGGTTTCAAAGTCAGAAAAGATGCAAAGACAAGATGAAACTAACAAGAAACAAGCATAGAACCATGGTTACCTCAAAAGAAAACGAAAGGTCAAATTAGGGTTTTCGTTCTCTACCGGAACCGCAAGCCAAGTTGGAAGATTCCGCTTCGGTTGAAGGGTTCCTCTCGGTGTGGGTTTTCAATGGAGAACAATGATGGTTTGTGGTGGCTAATGGTGGCTGTGGGTGATGGAGAAAGTTCTTGGAACTTTAGAAATGGCTTTGGAAGAAAGAAAGAAGAAGAAATGACGTTTTGCCTAAGCTACAAGAAAGCAAAGGCTAAAATGCTTAAATAAGAGATGCTCTCGGGAACGGAAGCTTCTAGCACACTCCAGATATCTTCTCAAAGATCCCAACGGTCAGATCATGGAAAATTGTCTTGTGAAGTTGAAAACCAAATTTCGAGAAGATCCAACGGTTAATGAAGGCTGGGAAGCGTTTTTACCGAGGCAGCTTCATGTAGTTTTCTCTAGAAGCTTCATTAAGAGGCTTCCTCCAGAAGCTTCATTAAGAGGCTTCTAGAACACTCGAGACATCTTCTTAAAGATCCCAATGGTCAGATCATGGACAAATGTCTTGTGAAGTTGCAGACCAAATTTCGAGAAGATCCAACGGTTAACGAAGGCTGAGCAGCGTTTTTACCGAGGCAGCTTCATGTAGCTTTCTCTAGAAGCTTCATTAAGAGGCTTCCTCTAGAAGCTTCCTCGTGACTTCTTTGAGAAGATTTCTAAAGAGGCTTCTTTGAGAAGTTAGATCCTTATCTATACACACCCCTCTATTAACTAAATTAACTTCCTTAAAAATAATTACGGATGAAAATAACGCAACAAATAATCAAACATCAAACATAATTACTAATAATATATAGATATATATGTCAGGGTGTTACAAATTACAAAGTTTAAAAATTGACTTTAATAGGACATCGAATGAATGCATTGTATTTGCATTTGATAGATGAAGCCTTGATAAGCACTTAAGACTTCATTAATGTTCTATATATGAAATTTTTTTTATAGAGAATGGCTTGAAACATTCTTCCAAGGATCTGTCAAAGGCCAAGGAAGTAAGAGAATAATCAAAGAGTCAAAAAACAACATCTCTCTTCTTCTAGTACACCTATTGTGGACAATACCTACTACACTTATTGTGAACAATATCTTTTCTGAGCAAAAACAACTTAAACTCGACTAAAGTGTGACTCAAGAAAGATAAAAGAGAGTGGTGTTTTAGGATGGATTGGACGCGCATTCAATGTTTGCATTTAATACACCAACAAACACCTCTTTAGTTGCAAGATCAATGAAAAAAATATTGTTTAGTAACAATGGACACTTTATGAAGAATGATTACAGATACGAGAAGCTTTGAAGAGATGAAGTTACAAACCTACAAGCAAATATTTGAAATTCATTTTTCCCTTTTCTTTGAGCTATCTCTTTGAATTTTCTTACGTTATAAAGCTATCAAAACACTTTGTATACCTTCAGATAAAAAACTAAGTGTTTAATTTGTATAATCGTCTATAATACATTGCGACTAGTCAATGAGCAAACCAACTTCAACAAATCTTCAAATTTGTTTAGAGCCAGAACTGGCTTGATAGAACAAAGAATACTAGGGTTGTTTAAAGCTTGAGGATAAGCTTTGTTGTAGTTGTGAAGTAGTTGTGAAGAATGCTTTATTAAAGTTAGTGGAACTTGATAGATTGTCAAGAATTGAATATAGTCTCAGTGAAAAAGACGAACCAATATAAAACTTTTTGTGTCTGATCCTTTTATATCTCTTGTTTTAATTGACTAAGGGTTTGAATTTGATTTTATTTTTTAAAAGAGTTTTTGCAAAATCGGTTAATATCGTCTAATTGAGTCTGATGTGAAAATCAGGTTTTTTTTATCTTTAAGCTTTATCAGATGATAGCTTTGTGATATTTGTCTTTACAATTTGATGTTCCACATCCCAATATAACAAAATCTTTTAATAGGAAGTATGCCTCCCAAAAAAGTTGTAGATACATGTCTTCCTAATTTAATCATGTCCTGGATTATATTTTAAAGAATAAATTACACTAATTATCCCTAAGATTTTGTAAAAATATACAAACACCTCCTGTTTTTTTAATCATTACAGTAATCTTCCTTGTAAGAGGTGTTAGTGTATATATAAAGGTGTGCCAGTGAAATATTTTCAAACATTTAGGGGTATTAATGTAACATATAAGGGAGTGTCACTGTAATATTTTCAAACATAAAGGGGAATTAGTGCGTGAATAGAAAAAAATAGTGTCATGTATAATTTGAAAAAAAAAACTATTAGAAAGTGAGTTATGAGTCTAACTCAAATCTACAAAATCAAGATATGTAAGATGAGGATTGCTCTCACTTATATAGTCTATCTCGATATTATCTTTAGTCAATGTGAGACTTCAACATGTTTTCCCTTTACCCATGACTACCCGCCACGTGAGACTTTCAACACACCCTTTTATCTAGCGATAACCACTATTTATGTGAGTTTTCCAACAAAAGCTTAGAGGTACAAGTGTAATTTTATTTATTTTAAATTACAACATATAAGTATTAGAACAATGTCAAATTCAAGATGTAGATACATGCTTTAATAATATTTAAATTTTAATAAACTTATTTATGTTAATTTGCTAAGACTTTTTAAAAAAAATAAAAGGCTATTAATATTATTAAAATCAAGAATGAGAATGACAACATTTTTCTAACTCGTGAGAATAAAGATTACTACTCAAGTTTTATCCCCTACAAGGATTGAGATGAGTCTGGAGATGAAATAATCAAGAGAATGATCATGAAACTCATACTTTTTTTTTTACTACATGAAGCCCATACTTATCTTGCCTTATTTAAGTAAAAGTTATTTTGTATTATAACATGTTTTGAGAAGTGTTACTCTCCATCACATACAACTAAATCACAAACTTAATTTTACAATAAATAAATAAAAAACACACTTTATCATGAAAAATACTCATTTGTTTGTTCATTTTTTGTTGGTGGAAGAAATTTGAAGAGTCCTCAATCAACTTCTTAATTCAAGTCTCCTATCATTAGAAAATTCTATTTAATGCATCTTGACATGGGCTTTTTCTCCTCAAATTTATTATTTCCTCGATAAATATGATCATTCTCTTAAATGAAAAAAATTAGAAGTAGAGAGATAGAGTTATGGATCTTACCTCCTTGTAACTCCTTTTATCTATTTGTAGTTTTATCATTTAAACACCAAATTCCAAAACCTTGATTACATTTTTTTAATCGGTATCATTGTGTCAATGATAACTAATTAGCTTACACGTCATCTAATTGCTTACACTTATAATTTATTTTTTAAGAAACATTAAGTTGGTTAAAGTCTAGTTGTGTCTATGGGACTTGTACAACTTATATTTAATAGAACATGATGTAATATATTTTTTGATCTTCTAGATGAAAAAAAAAATTCTTTCTCGTTTTTTCTCTCAAGTTATAGTTTCTTATATTTTGTTTACATGGTATCAAGGCCCCTCATTTGGGAGCTCCCTTGTGCATATTAGTCTAATTATGCATATTTTTCCGATTTATCTCCTTCCTTGCTTGATCTTGATTTTTCTTGTAATGATCAATAATGGTGAACATAAATCTTTTGGTTTATCATTCAAGTTCCTATTATATGCATCGAAATGAAAGCCTTATCAAATAATTAGTTTTGAATTTCTTGACAACAAAAAACTATCATTTTTTGTTGAGTGCCATGACCATAGCCTTCAATAGAAGAATAAGTCTCAAATCATTGATATATCTCCTCCTACATGTGATAAGCGCAACGTTCCTCTATTATCATAAATCAATCACTCTTTAGATTAATCCATTATTCAAAGTTTATTTTGGAAAGAAATTGCATTAGAAATACTATAAGGGGGATGTCTTTCAACTCTTAGAAATACAAGAAAAAAATTTGGCACTTAAAACATGTGACATGTTACTAGTTATTACATCTATCTCAAGGGATGATGAGAATAGTTGAATAACTTCATATAATTTTATTCTTACAACTATCAAATTTATTATAATTGTGAGTTAATTCCTATAGTTAGGGAATACATAGAGAATTATTTGATTAGGTTTTTTAAATTGAATGATCAATATTTTGCTGTGAGATTGCAAATCTTGTTAATGCAATATCTTCCCAACATGAATTAGGTATTCTCATTTTTAATTCATTAAAAGAGACACTTATGTGACAACTCTAATGAATCTTTAGTTTTAGTTATTGCGTATGACCTCAAATGTGGAGAAAGATGAAAGAGTAAGGAAAGATATGACAAAATCTAAGGTCACATGAATGGAAGAAGTACTTATGGAGAAATAGGACAAAGTACATAAATGTATAGTTTTTATTGCAATTGCACTAGCCACACAATTAAGGCTTGCTACAACAAAATATGGCTTTCCTCTTAATTAGAAGAATAATGGTGCATCAAATTTTTTGGTAGGTTGTATTAGGCGTATTCAAAACTAAACCAAATCAAGCATAAAACTAAAAATCAACCCAAAAAACTGAAAACTGCAAAAAAAAAACTGATAGTCATTGGTTTGGTTTTTAAAGTTTCCAAACCTTGTGGTTTGATTTGATTCACAGTTTGGCACATGAAAACCAAACAAAATCGAATCAATCCTGTTAATGTATTATAGGCTCATATGACACCCAACTATGTGAAATGACAATCACTCATGGCTAAAAGTGTAAAATGCTTAACTTAATGAAGAAAAGTGAAGCCTTAAAGTAGAAACCGAAACATGAATGTTATTTTACTATTTTTTTTAAGTTAAGTTGTTTGAACTTGGAAGCAAGTATTATGTATTGTTTTTACTTTTAAGTTGAATGATTATTATTCAAGTATTATTCAAATTGAAAACAATTGCTATTTTACTTTATGTTCAATTGTTAAAACTTTTATTATCCATTTGTGCAGTTGATTGTTGAATTAGTTATTATTCAAGTTTTGTCTAATTAGTAACACATTTTTTTTAGCATTTTTTAATACTTACTAATAGAATTTTCAAATCGCAAAAATTGAACTAAATCAAACTATAAAAGATTGGTTAGGTTTGGTTCAAATTTCATAAATAATTTTAGCCAAATTAAACTGCACTACACTTAATTTCTTGTTTGGTTTGGACTAATTTTAAGCCAAAATCGTACCAAATCGTACTACGAACACCCCTAGATTGTATGGAATTTGTAGATCATCTAACGATTGACAAACAAAGTGTCAAATCACATTAAAGAAAATAGTAGAAATATAAGCTTACATTTACACCAAAGCAACACAAGGCCTTGCTAGGTTTGTTGCAAAGTCCATCTAGTTGCATAAAAAAAGAATCAAGGTTTTATATACATTGGATAACTGTAATATGAGGTAACACATTTTCTAGAAAAATTTCATCTTGGACTCATACAATTGAGTTTTCTTTTCCTAATGCAACAATGATTTTTTTATTTATGAAAATGCAATAATGAAATTAATAGATGAAAAATGATAAAAATACATCTATATAATTTTGAAAATCAAATTGAATCAAACACAATTTAAACTTTTTGTTTTTTAAAACAAAAAACTCAAAAATAGCATTTATGGTGAGTCTCCAATTTTTTACAAGTATAGTTAAAACTTATATGATTTATCACATAAATCTAATGGTTAAGATTATCTAAACAAGTCATGAACCTAAGCCTATTTGAACATCCTTAAGTGCAATGTGTAAATTCAATTATCATAAGTTCTTAGGCGTTGTTATTTGTTTATGTGAAAACATTACTTTTGAAATGAATGTTATTTAAGTTGAAAATGCATGCAAAAAAAAAAAAAACACACAACATACCATAAGAATAATTTCCAAGTCATACAATTAATGTGAGTCATATACTTTGAAGAAAGACATAAAATACAAAATTAATTCAAATAAAAATAACTTCCATTATACACATGATTATTTAGAAAAAAAATTTGACACGATAAGATATAAATCAAAATCAAAATATAGCAAAATCAAAAAAATCATTTACTATTTGTTTAGGCGCATCATTTTTACAAGATAATTCATTTTTACCATGAACTTCAAATACTCCATGTTAAATTACCGTGTTTGGGTAGGTATTTGTGAAGAGTAATTGAAAATATCTCATTTTTAATTGATTAAAATAGAAGAATTTGAAATTCCAACAAAAAAGAAAGAATTTCAAATTCCTTTATCTATCTAAATCAAGCTCACACTCACTACAACTGTACGCTCATGTTCTCACTCCATCACTCATAATCCTAGCTTGCTTTGATCCTTCTCTCTGCCATTCTTTTCTCTATGTCAACCTACACTCACACACATTGCACCCTCACACTCACATTCTTGCTCAATCACTCACAACTAACTCATTTTTTCACTATGATTATTCTCTCCAACATTTTGTGTTGGATCAAGTGGCCTCAGAATAATTAAGAAGGGGGGGGGGAGGTTGAATTAATTATTAATGAACCTTTACTAATTAAAAATCTATCATTCTTAATGTTACTAGATTCAAAAATAGAAACTTAACCAAAAGTAAAAGCGATAATTAAAGTGCACAGTGGAAATTAAAGAGTGTAGGGAAGAAGAAGACAAACACAAGAGTTTTATACTGGTTCGGCAACAACCCATGCCTACATCCAGTCCCCAAGCGACATGCGGTCCTTGAGATTTATTTTCAACCTTGTAAAATCCTTTACAAGCAAAGATCCACAAGGGATGTACCCTCCCTTGTTCTCTTTGAACAACCAAGTGGATGAACCCTCTACTTGAACTGATCCACAAGAGATGCACCCTCTCTTGTTCTCAGTTACAACAACCCAAGTAGATGTACCCTCTACTTGTACCACAAAGGATGTACCCTCCAATGTGTTAAGACAAAGTTCTCAGGCGATTAGTCCTTTGAAACTTTGTGAAGGGGAAACAAAAGATATCTCAGGCGATTAGTTCTTTGAAATCTTTTGTTTATGGGAAAGGGAAGAATCAAAAGAATTCTTAGACTATGTTGTTTTGAATTCTTTGACAAGGGAGAAGGGAGACACAAAAGAATTCAGGCGGTTAGTCTTTTGTTCTTTTGGAAAATGGAGAAGAGAGACACAAAAAGAATTCAAGCGGTTAGTCCTTGGTGAATTCTTTTTGTCAAAGGGAAAAGGGAATGAAAAAGATGAATAGCACACTTTTGTTTTCTATGAAAGAACAAAGTTTGGAAACCAGAAAACTCAGAAAGCTTTTGAGTTCAAGAAGATGTTCAAAGAGACTCAAAGGTTGTAAAAGAAGATATGAAAAAGTTGTGTAAAAGTTGTTTAAAATGCAAGTCAAAGTCTTGCTTTTATAGTCTCTTCATGTCTGGTCAAGAAAACCATTAGAAGAGTTATAACCTTTAGAAAAACCTGAAAACCATTAGAAGCGTTATATCTTTTGATTTTTATTCAAAACTTGTCACTGGTAATCGATTACCAAAACCATGTAATCGATTACACAAAGCTTTTTATGAAAGGATATGACTCTTCACAATTGATTTTGAATTTCAACGTTCAGATACACTAGTAAACGATTACCAATATCTTGTAATCAATTACACCATTTTGAAATCAATTGGAACGTTGCAAATTCAATTGAAAGCTTTTGAAATCAAACTTTGTCACTAGTAATCGATTACATGAAACTGGTAATCGATTACCAGAGAGTAAAAACTCTGGTAACTTAGAAAATTTTGAGAAAACTCTTTTGAAAAAACAAAATTGTGCTATGTTTGTTTTTTGAAAAAACTTTTCAATACTTCCCTTATGAAGTCTTCTTGATTTCTTCTCTTGAATCTTGAATTCATCTTTTCTTGAATCTTGAAATCAAACTTCACTTGATTCTTGAATCTTCTTGATTTCTTCTTGTTGACTTAATCTTGAAATCATTCTTTGGGTTTTTGTCATCAACTTTGTCATTATCAAAACTACTTGAATCAACTTGATTCATCATCATGAAGCTTTCTTCTACATTTTGTTCATTCTCTCTGTTTAGAGTACTCTCTCGTGGTTGATAGCAAATTTTTCACTTATCTCTAATCTAGGTTTCATTTTATAGTTCATTGATTTGTGTTTAGGTTTTGATTTTTTTTATTAAGGGTTATACTATACAAGTGAGAAACAAAGATTCATTTATATTTTGAGAATAATATTCAAGTTGGGGAGGTATCATCTTTTCCTGATTTTTGTTATCTTCATGAACTTGTAATACTTTTTTGTTGTCTTCTTGATCTAAAATTTTATTTTTAATCTCTTGGCCTGTTTTTCTTTCTTTTCAATATTTTAAATAAGGGCTTGTTTATAAGTTTATTCATTTGATTATTGGAGGTGCTCAAAGCTCATTTTAATATTTGATGATTGTTAGAGGTGTTTAAAACTATAATGATTTATGTATAATGCAAAATAGAGAATGTCACATTTTAATACATGGGATTAGACGGAATTCCAAAATTAGGTAATTTTATTTTGTGTGCCTTTTATTTTGTGAGTGTGTAAGTAGATCAAGAGAAAAATGGATTATAAATGTGAAAAAATATTTTTAGGTATTGTTTTTCTTTGACTATTTGAGGTTGGTGTCCTAATGTCATGTATTGCATGTTTGTGGAGAATATAGCATGTCCGATTATGTGTGTGTGTGTGCTAATTTCCTTCTTTTTCATTATTACATAATCACAACACAATTTTTTTTTTCGTTTATCTTAAATGTAAATGACACATGATATGATTGTCTATAGTAGTATACTTAGAACTACCATAAACTATATTCAATGTCTAGGTGGATGAGTCCTCTTAATTGTTAGAGCATGCAAAAGGTACCAATAATCAAAATTTAGTTCAATCAATTCAAATTGTATTTAATTGTATGACTATTACTATTTTTTAATAATGAATTTTGTTTAGATGTCTTATAAGTATATGATATATCTTTTTCAACTTAAAATTTTACTATATGTTGTTAATGTATACTATTTTGTGGAGTCTTCCTGCATTTAGTTTAGAAATTTTGTTAACAACTAGAAATCTTTATCATTTCTAAATAATTATGTGATAGTAACATGAAAATAGGAGAGTTTACTTTAACAAATATAATCAAAGTTTATCCTTGTGTTCTACTTATATTGAGTATGTGCTCTTAAATGTGATTCACTATTAAACCCATGCCCTTATTTGTAGTTGAGTATCATGAATACTTTCATTTGCCAAGTTCAAGATTGTCATTAAATGAAATCATTTTTATTTTGCTAATATTTTTGGTTTTGTTGTTACATCTTGCCAATATCACAAACAAAAGTGTGAAGTATTAGGTAATTTTGTTTTGTGTCACTCTTGATTAGTATTCTAAAATCTATTTTGAGAACATGCCTCGCCAACTTGAATCCATACCAGTTTGGGTAAATCCTAAACCACTTTAACATTTTAATCAACCAAACCAGTAAAAATTGGTTAAATTGTGCAAAACTGGAGAATTCAGCTAGTTTTGAATTGCCTAGTTCTTTGTCAAACTGAAAATTATGCTTAACCAAATCAAACATGGACCGAGTTGTCAATTTTTCCATTGGTCCATATTGATTCCAGGTCATATACCTCAAAATGGCATTGCTATCAATATATAGAGAGGATATATATTAAGTTAGGTAAAGCTTTTCATCAAAGTATAGATTACTTGATTTTTTTCACTAGTTAAATTTGATTGTTACTAAATATAAGTCAAAGGTAAAATTTAAGAACTTTGTCCTTCAAATGAAATATTAGTAGCCATTTCCTTCAAAGGGCCAACCTTACCTAAATTAGAAACTATGTCCTTAACATCTTATCTTTGTTAATTTTGAGCCTATCTTTGTTATGTGTTGATCTTTTAATGATTTTAGTTGCTTGGAAAGATTACTATGAATCATCGAATGAAATATTTTTCTTTCCAAGCTCTACCTCTTTTGGGAAAAACTGTAATGTAGTAGCCTATAGGTTTTGTTTTTTGTTTTATCTCTAACATGCCATAATTTTAATTTTGTTTTAAAAGGAAAAAACTATGATTATGAACTTTTAAATTATGAGTTTTTAATTTAAGTTTGTTTTATATTGTGATTTAGATGACATTTTTCTATGTAGTTTTTTTTGCACATATATTATATATATGTGTTTTTGGGTAGGAACATGCAGGATCTTATGATTCAAGTTACGAGTTTTTATTTTTCTCCCGATCTTATGTAAGATCTTGATTTTAACAATCTTGGACATGACAATTACTTCAAGAAAATATAAAAGAGGAGATAATTAAAATTATGTTTACTTGTGTCTTTTGTATGATTATGAGTGTAGTAGCATGATATCATAATAAATATTATTTTAAGGAACTAGTCTGCAATTGGGAATTGGAACAACACAGTTACCTTAATTGTCTCTATAAAGGGTCATAAAGAAATTGTATAGAACAACTACGGGTTATTAATAGTGCATTTCTCAAGCTTTGTAGAATTTTACAAGAAAGTAGTGGATTAATAAGAACAAAAAATGTTCCAATAAATGAAGCGGGAGTTATGTCTTTACATATCCTTGCTCACAAATTTAAGTACAAAATAGTGTAGTTTAATAAATACAAGTTTAAATAAAAAATAAATAAACAATTCAATAATGTAGAATAGAAAGGATGATGTATCTACAAATATGTTAGCATTATATTTAAGGTTTATTTATGTGTTACATGAGTGGGAATGATCTATTTATTAAAAAAAAAGTTAGACTTAGACTTTTTAAAAAGTCTTTTTTGATTAAAAAGGCCAAGTTTTAGGCTAAAAAAAACCTTATTAAGCCTGGTAGATTTACTTGTTTATATAATATTTTATATATATTACATATTACATAAATATAACACATATGTAATATTTATATTTAATAATAATTATTAATATTAATAATAATTTTTATAATAAGAATAATGTATGTAATGAACAAGGCTTGTTGGCCTAGTAAGGCCTATTGACATTTTTATAGTCCTCTTGTAAATTAGGTCATGTAAACAAACTTTTAGGCCAAGTTAGGCTTTAAAATAGCTGAGGCTAAGGCTTAAAAAAAGTGTTGTAACAAAGAATAGGTATGCTTAGTAATAGTAACATAGTCCAAAACAATAGTTGTTCTGGCTTTTTCATTGGTATTATTAGAGTGCTCTTACTCCTTTGAACAACAATAATAACAACAATAATAATGTAATTTTAAGTGTACTAAATGACAATATTCAATTTATGATACGATCAAATTAATCAATTTAAATATTCAACAATATCACATAATTAAAATTAATATCTTTAAAATCATGAAAAAAATTATTTTAAAATAATTAAAAAATATATGTATTTAATAAAAAAATACATTATTTCAAAAAATTTAAAATAAATATTAATGTTAATAATAAATGTATTTAAAAATTACTACATATTAACATCATATCAACAATTAATAAAATAAAAATATTTTTTTTAATAATTATATAATATTATACATTCATATTTATTATTTTTAGATTCTTTTTGAATTCATACTTTTCATATAAGAAAAATAAACTCGAATGCATGACTAATAAATGTTTGATCATGCTTTTTTCCCCTTCATATTGATCATGTGAGTGAGAAATTATATAAGTGTGAAATTTACTCACACCATTATCATGATTTTTTTAAGAACCATTATTATGATTATGTGTTATAAAGCTAGACTCATATCTTTGATAAATTTAGAGTTAAATTAATTATTTTATATTTTTTTCTTTTTTATTTTTTAAATATGAATAAATATTAAATATATAGTTATAAGGAATTTGATAAATTACTTTAATAAATTATAATTTTTAATATATTTTATTTTATAATGATAACCTCATGAAAAAATCGACAATCAATATGCTTAATTTTAAAAATACACATAATACTTAAAAATTACATTTACAATGAATTGTTTATTTATAATAAATTATAAATTGATTAAAATTTTTTAAAAATATTTTATAACACACGAGTTTGATAAATTTCAATTAAAATAATTATAAATTTATATTTTTTTATTTTTATTTTCAACTTATACATTTCACATAGGTATGACATCATTATTTTTACTTGAAGAAATAACAAATCATGATAAATTTCAGTAGGCTTAAGTATGTTTGAAGATGATATTTGATCAACTAAAAAATATAATTAATCTTTTTACTCAATTTTCACTACCAGACAAAATGACCTATGCCTACCGACGCCTTTCCCCACAGACATGAATTAGTGTAGTGTAGTGTAGGTAAATCTCAAAAATATTTCTACCTACACTTGACTAATGTAAGTTAAAACTCGAATAACTTTGCCTATGATTGATTAGTGTAGGTAAAACTCAAGGATTACTACCTACAAAAAAAAGTGTAGATAAAACTTGATAAAACTTATGCCTATAATTGATTGGTGTAGGTATAACCTCAAATGATAGTTTAAAAATTATAATAATATAAAAGATACATTTGGAACTTTAAACATAAGTTACCTGGGCTAAAATTAACTTAAAAGTTAATTGAAAACTAAAAAATTAATTTATTAAATAAGAATAACTAATAAATTATTAAGAGTAAAAAAACATAAAAATTTATAAGTTAACATTTTAAAAAATACTATTTCAAGTAATATTTTTAAAACACTCATTACAAAAAAAAAATTTCCTTATAAAAAATTAAGCAAATTTTTTAGTTAATAATTTTTAAAAAAAAATTAAAATATTTATTCAACCTAATCTTATTATCCATGCAAGAGAATAAATTTTACAAGTTAAAATAAGTGTAGGTAAAAGTCTTTTGCCTACACACATGAATTAGTGTAGGTAAAAGTAAAAAATACTTATACCTACTATTGTTTGTCATAGGTAAAATTTAAAAATTTATACTTACTATTGTTTTGTGTAGGTAAAACTCAAAATAATTTCTGTGTTGGTAAAATTTCAAAAAACTTATACCTACGATTACTTGGTGTTGGTAAAATCCTATAAAACTTGTACCTACATTTTATGTAGATAAAATTTAAAATTTTTTTACCTACAAATAATAGTGTAATTTCTTGTTAGTCAAATTAACCACACTCCAATAAGAGAAAGAGTAATATATAAATATTTTAAAAGTGAAAAATAGTAAAAAAAAATCAAATCCAACTAAAATGAAAAAATGTGATTTTTAATTTTTTAAATTATCAATTTGATGAACTTTTGATGTCCAAAAGAAAAAACAAGAAACCTGGAACATGATGTGACGAGAACTAGCTAGTTTTTGGTTGCTTTCTTTCACCCTAATTTACTGCTAAAGTAGTGCTTGCATGATTTAATCAGCTTAAATTTTATGATTAGTTGCAAATATATTTGCTTTTTGAAAGGCGACCCGTTACAACTCCGTTTTCATTTCACAAGAAACCACGGTATTCCATATGGGGCATTCCATATGGGGCGTTGTCCAAGTCGAAAGTTCATTTGCATTTGAGTTTCATTTCACTCTCATTTAGCTCTCTTCACTGAATATAAAAGCTTCCTTCTTCACTTTCTGGATCAAAATTCTTTTGACTTCATTTGCTCTTGCTGATGTGCAGCTACTTCGTAGCTGCATCTTGTGTGTTTAGGTTTCAATTTTTGCTTAATATTTTACTTGAATATGCAATAGATCATTTATCCGCTTGGATTGGAATTTTCCTAGCCTGCAATGTTCACACGAACGGTGGGAATAGGGGTGAACCATATGCCTATTAATTTATATTTATTTATGTCCTTTTCTTTTATGGAAGTCTTTTTTTCTACTAGGATCGAGTGAAGGGAATCTGCTAGTCTAGTTGTAGCAGTGGATTGTTGGCTCTGTTTTAGGTTTTGCTTATGTTTCTTTAGTGGCTTACCTCTCCCTGGAGTTTCATTTAGATGGGGTTGCATAGTTATTAGTTCGTCTCCTTTGGATTTTAGCCCCTCAATTACAATATTACAATTAATAAAATTATTTATTAAAAAAATTGCCAACAAAAACTTTTGTAGAAATTTCAGTGGCAGGAATTTTGAACTCATTTCCTCCTCCCTTTTTCTACTTTCACGCTCAACCTCTCTCCCCAAGTCAATCTTATATTCCACAAGTGTTTGTTTGTTTATTTGTAATTAAATTAAATAAATTAAATAAATAAATTAGATAGTGTTTTCTTCTTTGTTCTTATTAGCGATGATATTTCATTATAAAATTCGTTGTTTATGTTAATTCCAACCAAGCAACACATGGGGTTTGTGTCAAATATCTGATAAAGAGTTGAAAGTATTGGGGGGGGGGGGGGGCAGTGGAAATTTGGCAATGTTCTTTAGTTTGTTTGGTGCCCATGTCTCCACGAAATTTCGTTCGGGGCCATCTATATGCGATGGAGGCAACTTGTAAGTGACACATGTCAGGCAAAGAATCTTAAGCCTCAAATGTTATTATATAATATATATAAAATAAAATTTGGGTGACTAGTCAAATGATTTTAGATCAGCAAGGTATTAGCAATTATTTTAGAGATAATATGCAGTTGTTATATGTTAGACACGTGTGATTATATAGGTTGCCCACCCTAGCTTCAACAGTAAAATAAAAAAAATCAATAGAAAGTGGAAAATGGAAACAAAAATTTAAAGTTGTTAGATTGGTATTGCCTTTGTGCTTATCTATTCTAGGCTAGCTGAATTGTATGTAAAATGTACCATAAGTAGCTTTTTGAGTTTGTTTCTGGTGCTACTGATTCTAAATCCAACATTCTGATAAAAACTTGCATTTGCTTGGCAAAACTTCCAGGGTTGCCTCTGCTCTCCTGTGAAGGTTTAGTTACAGAAGTGCAACAAGTGTTCTCGAGAATTTTGCTCTCCCATTAACTATAGAAGACATATACGCATACAGCATCGATTGAAAAAGCTTGATAAGGTTATCTTTATATCTTTTAAGTAGAAGTGATTATTTACCACATTGATGCTCTTGGTTCATGCTTTTTCCACTCAAGAGTATTTTCTGGTTTTCTCTTTTCCAAATGTTCCTCATTTTTTGCCTTATGCTTCTTACACATTGTAGGATTCTGATAAAAATAGGGATCTTTTAGGGACATATTGAGATAAGGTAACCTTGCATCATTGTGAATTTCAGTTATATTCAAGATATATATTGTGTGCTAATATTCAATAATATGTGTAGCTCTCCGTAGAAGAGGCAAAGGAAGTTGTGTCATTCAAGAATGTGATGTTGGAGGTAATATCTCTTTTGCTCCTTATGTGACTAGTTTATTTCTATATGAAGTTATGTTGATGTGATTTGCCTTACTCAAGTACTGGTTAGGTCAATATGTTAGACTATAATTGGTAGAAATGAAAGTGGGGGCAGTTAAGTACATTAGCCTCTACATTCCATTTCACACTCTCACTTCAATTAAGATAAGCTTTTGTTAGTTTTCTATATTATAAGGTTTTGTAGATACGAAATCCTTTCATAAATGTGCTTTTCTGTTTATGCTATAGTTCTGTTTGTTGTATTTGTGACTATTAAAGTTCTTTTTCTTTGCCATATTGGATTAGGAAACTTTCCTGCGTTTGATGAAGTATCTTGCTTGCTTTGTATAATTTTACTGCACAAAAACTTATATAATAAAAAGAAAGATAAAAGAAATGATTAATGTGGTAAAACTAGGTAATGTTGTAAAATTATTGTAATTTTTTTATATGAATAGTAGTATAATTTTACGGTAAGTGTCCCCTTGGTTTAACTGATGTGGAATTGAAGAGATTAAAAGACGTAATAATTTTTTACTATTAGATTTTTTTAATAATGATTAGATATGACAAATAAATCTATATTAGCATATATCACTGGAAACCTATGATCAGTGTGACAAACAAATAAATCTACAAGTATTGATATTACCCAAACTACTATTCAAGCGAGAATCAGAATGAGATGAGTATCAAATTATACTTATACCCATATTTATATTTGTGATATTACATTTTTTTATAATTTTTTTTCACAAAACGTGTATATATATATATATATATATATATATATATATATATTTTTTGTTATAATTTTTTAAAATATAAATCAATTAACTTAATTGTTAAATAACTAAATAGAAAACTTAAAAATATACACTTAACTAAATATATAATGAACTCTTAATTTTTTTTATTTTTTATTAGTTATATTTATATATTGTTTCAATTAAAATATAATCAGAAACTTATATATAATTTATTTAAAAATATATAAGTAAATTAAAATATAAAAAGTGTAATAAATAACCCACAAATATATCCAAATCCGGTTAGGGGAATAAGTATTAAAATTCAGTCTCATTTCTACTGATATCACACTCATCATGCCTTTTGGTGGGAGCGGGACGAAAAAAGTGCAAATATTAATAATGCGCATATGTTCTATCACTAGTCCCCATGTTTTCAATTGTAAATTATGGTACTATCACTAGTCCCCATGTCTGATTTTCAAGCTAATGATATATCATGGTAAACTTAGCTAGTAGCTACATCAAGATTGTCAAAAGTGCAAATATTAATAATGCGCATATGTTCTTATTACTTGTTGGGATTAGTTTGCATAAGTTCTGTTATTTATATTCTACACTACTAAAATATAATCAATCCAATCCACATATTCAAACAAATTATCAATGAAGTTCCCCTTACTATTATTAGTATTTTGCAAATTAATATTCCCCAGCTATAGCTAGACCTCATTGTTAACTATATACATCCCCAAGTCCCTTTCACGATATAGGGTGACCTAAAATTCTTCTTTTAGGCCCGAATGTTTTTCGAAGAAGCTGCTCCAAATTTCATTAAGTGGCCAAACTTGCATTCATATATATCTTGCCATGTGCACATATTTATAATCTCTTGATGACTCGAGTTAAATTTTGTGACTCTTGGCAATTTCTTTAAAACTAGTAACCCTTTAAAAATTGTGACTCTTTTGAAAACTAGTCACTTATAAGTTGTGACTTTTGAAAAAATCTTCAGAAACAAGTCACTTGAGGATTTGTGACTTTTGGAAATTTATTTTTCGAAATCAGTCACTGGTAATCGATTACCATTAAGGTGTAATCGATTACACATCAACAGATGTGACTCTTCATGTTTAAATTTTGAAAATTAAAATGTTTACAACTCTGGTAATCGATTACAAGTATTGTGTAATCGATTACACAAATTTAAAATGATTAAAAATTGTTTAAACACAAGTTGTGACTCTTGAAATTTGAAATCTAACGTTTTAAAGCACTGGTAATTGATTACTACCTTCTGGTAATCGATTACTAGAGAGTAAAATTTTTTGGTAATGATTTTGTGAAAACTTCTTGTGCTACTCAATGTTTTGAAAAACTTTTTTTTAGTATTTATCTTGATTAAGTCTTCTCTTGATTCTTGAATCTTGATCTTGATTATTCTTGAATCTTGAATCTTGAAACTTGATTCTTGAATCTTTGGAGTTTGCTTAACTCTTGATTCTTTGGCATCATCAAAATAACCTTGGAAGACATTGCTTCCACAGCCCTGCTCTATCAAGTTCTAAGGAGACACTACACTTCCCAGTGCTAAAGTTCCCTAACAATACACACTAGTGGGTGATCAGACCAAAGGCATGCAACAATAAAGCATTGATAGAAGCAATGAACACATAAAACACACTTAATTAGATATGAAAAGTATTTACATGAATTGTTCATTAGAAATCCCCAGCTAGGGTTTTACCAATCCATTTCAAGGAGACCTAAATTACAAATCAGACAGAGAATGAAGAGCAATTGATGCTTACACAGGAAGGGGGATCCCTCCTCCTCTTCTTAGCACCTCACAATCACGCAAACACTTTCAAATCACTCTCAAATGGCTCCTTGCTATTGCTTCCTCCTCTGAGTGTGTAAAATTCCATACAAGAGCGTAATAATTTCCTTCCTGCTGTCCTTGTTACCCTAATTCTGACAATTTAGGCTTTAAATGGGCTCTGAAATCGCGCCGTCGCGCTTAGCGCCACTGTCGTGCTTAACGCGAGTAAGTGGATTTGGGCATGGCGCCAATGCTGCGCTGAGACTAGCAAGAGACGGACGACTCGCTTAGCGAGCTGATCTCGCGCTTAGCGCGTTGCTTCAATTCAGGTGCTCTTCTAGATTCCTTCTTCACGCTAAGCGCGCTGAAGCCGCGCTTAGCGATGGATACGCGCTAAGTGAACTTAGTGGGCTTAGCGCGACAGTCACTTTGGCACTTCAAGAAATTAGCTCCTTTTTACCTAAAATTGTATAGATTTTAACATTAATTCCAATAAAAGAGACCCTAATGACAGAGATCAAAACACAACAAAGTTTATTTACAATTCCTACAAAAGAACTATAAATTGGGTAAAACTATACATATTTTGCAAAAGTTTTCTATACAAAAGTTAGTCGTATAAGACGACTAACAACTATAACTAGCTGACCCTCAACCACAAACTTCAATTTCTGGTGCAATGTTGATGGGACCACCCCAACAGAATGGATCCAAGGTCGACCTAAGAAGCAACTATAGGCGGGGCTTATGTCCATCACTTGGAAAGTTATCTGACAGGTGTGTGGCCCAATATGAATCAGGAGATCGATCTCTCCTCTCACGTCACAACGGCTACCATCAAAAGCCCTTACCACCATGGAGCTTAGCCTTAATGACAATTTATCCGATGTCGTTTTGGGCATGGCATTGAGAGAAGAGTCATTATCAATGAGTACCTTGGCCACTATGTGGCCCATGCACTTGATCGATACGTGCAAAGCCTTGTTTTGTCCCTTTCCCTCAACTGACATCTCCTCGTCAGCAAAAGTCAGGTAATTGTTTGTGTTGATGTTGTTGACTATTCCCCCGAAACCCTCCACCGATATGTCTTGTGCCACATGGGCCTCGTTCAAGATTTTTACCAACAACGCCCGATGAGGCTCGGAATGCATGAGCTGCCATAATAAAGAGATCTTGGCTGGAGTGTTGTTCAATTGCTCAATTACTTTGAATTCACTCTGCTGAATGATTCTCAGAAATTCAGTTGCCTCCTCAGCCGATATCTCTTTCTTGTTAAGGTCGTCCCCTTCCTTTGTAAACTTTTCGGCCGAGGCCTCATCATTCACGGTCAAGCCTGTCTTTTCCCTCTCACCCATATCTGCCTTTGCCTTCCCCTTGTCTTTTGACCTTGCCGGTAGTTCTGGAAGAGCGAAAATATGTCCACTACGAGTCATGCCGCTCATACCGGAAATATTTGTGACCTTAGCAGCTGGCATGCCATTCCCAACACATATGACGGACGCGTCCTGCCCTTCGTTGGGCCCCTGTATGCCATACTTCCACGGTACTACCTTGTCACTCTTATAAGGTAAGGGTGCTGGCGTCTTTGCTATAGAGGGTTGGAAACCTCAAGATATCTGAGTGGTAATATCCCTGGTGAAGTGGATCACCAAAGGCTTAGGCTTACTTGGGTTTCTGTCACTCGACTACATGAATACCCCTCATTCCTACTTTTTTGCATTGTGGATTTCAATTTGACCCCTACTTATCAGTCCCTGCAGTAACTCCTCAGCTATTGGGCATCTCTCTACATCGTGTAATGCCCCTGGATGCATCAAGCATGGATCTCCCTTATTACCATCACATTTAATCACACCGGCCTCGCGCAACGCCTCCAATATGAATCGTTTTGGAGTCGACACATCCCTTATCTGTTTCAACTCATGGGACTTACATTCTTCCACCGCGTTCACTGTCGAACTTCCATGATTGGAAAGTGGATTAGTCCTTACATTTGGGCTATCCTCTTGAAATGTAAGCCATCCAACATCAATCAAAATTTGTACTTTGTGCTTAAAAGATACACATTGCTCGACGAAGTGCCCCAGGACGCCACCATGATAGGCGCATGTGGTGTATGGATTGTACCATCGGGGAAATGGAGGTTGATAGACCTTTCCCGGGCTCACCATGGCCATTTGGTTGCTAAGCAAGTATGGTAGCAGGTTAGCGTACGACATTGGGATTGAGGTGAACTTTGCGGGTTTTCTCTCTAGGAAGTTTCTCTTTGGGTTGGTGTTTGTATTGGGGTTAGGATTTACACCCGGTCTAGGCTGTGTACGGAATGGATTTTGTGGGTGATGTTGGGGAGGTCTTTGTGGTTGATTGGACATTCTTGGTCGGAGGGTCGTCGGGTAGGGGGGGAGATCCGATATTGGTTGAGTAATTATATTAGTGCGGGGGATACTGGTACATGGGGTTATGAGGGGTTTGTTGGGAACTTGGCAAAAGGATAGTCTCCGCCTCCTTCAATGGCCCTCAGCCTTTCTTCTATATGATCGAATATTTCCCTTTCCACCATGGTAGGAGGCAGCCTCCCCACTACGAAATGTAGGGGTTATAGTTGTGGTTGTGGGCGGTACTGAGGGCCCCCCAAAGTTTTTGGTAAGGGTATGCCACCAAATGCTTGCCCCTCAGTGGCATATCCAAGGTGAGGCTCGAAGTCAGTCAGAGTGTGGTCTCGGGGTACTTCAGGTGTCTCCCCATGGGTTGAGAGACATGTGCATGACCAAATTAGGGTTGTTGGCTCTTAATGGGTATGGGAGCGGAGTGGTCGACATTCTCATCGAGTGCATGTACAATATTGGGTGGTGCATAGTTGGGAGGTAAGCCATATGGTGGGAAGGGATGCTTGCTCTGGACCTGCACAAAATGGGGGCCGCCTATACTTCCCAATGCTTCGCCTCCCTGACCTACCATATCTGGGACTAGACGATTTACTTGATTGATACCAGATGGATGAGTTGGGTCCACCTCAGTGGTGGCACTTGTGGCAGCGACTGCAGCTGCATTGACCTCCATCATTTTTCTCATACTCATCATGGCCTCCATCATGGTGGTTATTTGGTCTTTCATGGCCTCCATGTCGACCTTCATCTGTTCTTGAACTTCCTCTATCTCGCTCATGATTCTAGCCTTGGCACGTGTTTGGTAAGGGTTCCGTAAAGTGCATTTGTTCTTTTTGATTACTATGATTATGTTTTGACGACAACGATGACTGTTAAAGAATGAATGCAATGAGTAATGCAAAAACTAAATAAACGTAAATGCATGACAATGATAAGTTGCTGAAGTATTGTGAATTAACACAAAACATTCAGTAGAACATAGGATCGAATCAAATCCTATTTTCGTTAAAAACAACATTGTCCATCTTGTCAGAGCCAAAGCATAAATACAACACAAACGCATCAACGATTCCTAATTATGTGGGTCATTAGTTCGACCATGTGTTGGCAGTAATTGAAAAGACTGTGAACTTCATCAGGAGTAGAGTATGTGTCAGCCACTGCCTTGGCTCTGGCTTTCATGATACATTTTATTGGGCTCAACATAAAGTAACTATAGCCAATTAGATGACCATGAGGCAAATGGTTGACAAATCGGTAGTAGACTTCATAGAAAGGTTCAAAAAAGTTGGAAGTCGCTATTCAGTTAAATTGCCAAAAGTAGAGTATGTGTGTAGCCATGACGTCTGGGAATATGCATCCCCAGTTGAAAGAAAAATTAGGGCTCAAAAGTATGGTGACCTTAGTCAATTGGCTTCCAAGACTAATCTAATAGAGCCGTTTATACATGACAAAGAATTGAGGAGGGCTAACAAAGGACGAGGATCTCATTAGTTATTGTTGATAAGGATAATGTGGAGGTTTTTGAAGAGGAAGTTGAAATCATGGCTTTTGAGATATTACGAGGGAAACCTTATTCATATCTAGCCTTGAAGTAAGGAAAGAATAAATGTGTTACTGGTGATGGAAAATTTGAGTATGAGTTTGATATATCAAAACATAGCAGATTTTTGACCATTTGATAAAGGACCAACAAATTTGGTTGAAAAAGGGGCACAAGATACCATCTCCAGAAGAATTAAAAGGAAACAAATACTTCAAGTGACATATTTCTTACAACCATTAAATGACTAATTGCATCATATTTCAGCAAGTTGCACAAAGGGCTTTGAAAAAAGGTTGATTTAAGCTAGTTGATAAAAGTATAGCTGAAATGGAAGTGGATACACACCCCTTCCAAAAATTGGATATTAATATGGTATCTTATGAGTACCTTGCTACTAAAAGAAAGAAGATGAAATAGGTGTGGTAGCCGAAAAAAGAAGGAAAATAGGAGACTAAAGGGTCCATCGAAAGAACTTCAGTGTTTGAGAGGTTATAGTCTTCATCGTCAACAAGAGGTATATGGGCACCTCACCAAATTTGTCAAAGTGTGCTTAATAGATTGGAACATCAAATAAAATACACATCTAATGGGATAACATATCAAGTTACTGGTCATACGCTAGTCGATATGCGACAAGCCATGAGAAGGAAGGAAGAATCCATGAAGCATAAGAAATTGAGGCGACAGGTCCATGACAACATAGAGGTGGCTCACATTCCAGAAATTAATGATAGTCCAATTCCACGAAGCAAAAGAAGGGTGGTTGAATTCAATGTGGAGAATAGGATGAAAACCTTGCAAGTTACTATTGATAACGAGGGATGGAGTAAATCCAGGATTATTAAACCTTCTGCCAATAATAAGGTAGGACAACGGTGCTTGAATCAAAAGGCGGTTCAAGACAAAGCAAATACACAATTTTGGGGATTAACTCGTACTCATAAGAAGAGGTTGCAAAGGAGTAAGGCTATGAATAAAATGAAGCAAAGCTTGGCTGTGATTGCAAATTTGAAAGCGAGGAGGCAAGGAGAAAATTCATTGAGTTAAGTAGCTCTTGCACTAGATCATGCTTTTTGCAAGCATCCATCAATCACAACAAAAAATTAGTCACTTTAGCTGATTCGAACAAATATACTCCAACCAAATGATGGGTGCATGTGAGAAAATTGACCAAGTTCTAGAAGATGAGGAGAAAGAAAGTGTCGCTCTGCAAGAGTCAACATGACAAAAGCTGAAAGAAATAGAAGATTCATCATTGGAGGCTTGGTTTAATGATGATGACTTGCTAAATGTGAAAATTGATGTTATAAGCTTGATACCGAGTGAACTTTGGGCCAGTTCGAGTTAAAACGACAACTTAGATGGAGATGTTTGTTTAGTGGAAACTAAAAGGGATACCATTGGAGAAATAAAGGTTAATAAGCAATCTATCATTAACTTTTGATCATCCTACATTGGGGAATGACTTAGCATTTGAAGCCTTTATACGTGAAAGCCCAGATATATGGTAAAAAATTGTCCATAGTATATGTAAATGGGGGACCCATTTTGAATATGATGTCATTGACCATGTTGAAGAAGTTAGGTAAAAGGCGTGAGGAGTTAATTCCTACAAATATAAAAATGACCAATTCTATGGGAGGAGCCACTCCAACATTAGGGGTTTTGGTAGCCAAAATCACGATTTGACCTAAGCCCATGTATTCAACATTCTTGATTGTGGATGCCAAGCAATCTTTCTCTATGCTTTTGGAGAGAGATTGAATTCATTCTAGCCAATGTGTACCTTCTACATTACATCAATAATTGATGTTCTTCAAAGGAGATCAAGTATCATTTCAGCTTATGAGCATCCATTTTCGACTAATGTGAGAATGGTAGAAGGCCTGTTCATTCTCCCTATTTGGTTCTCATTCAAGTTCCTAGTAATTACGAAAAAGGTACTTGGGAATCCTGTAATTTGACCAAGAAGGGGTTTTGAAGTGATCATAATGTCACAAGAAGGGGGTTGAGTTGTGACTTTATCAAATTTTCCTCAAACTTTAACCTTTCTAAACTTTTAGTCAAGATTACATTGGTGTTCAAAAAGTCTTGTCACAAAGGTTCAAGCACTTAGAGAATTAGACTTTCTAAGTGGTTAGTCACATCACTCATTATTAAATGTTTGATATGATTATGAGAACCTAATGTCAATGTGCATTTGCTCATGTTAAGAAGATCATTACATAGATAAATGTATCTTTTAGTTGTTATGAAAACATATATTATGTTATGATGATTCAACACTTAGAAAGTTGTTGGTTTGATTGCAATACTCAAAATTTTGTACTAAAAAAGACATTGTTTAGAATACTATTTGAAGCTTTTCATGCACAAAATCATTTTCATGTTTTTTGGAAGTTTTCATACTTTGATGCATACGATCGAACTAGTTTAAAATGGATCTTGTTATCACAAAGATCATTTAGTTAAGGTATGCCATTTAATAAAATAGTTAAGCTTGTTATGAAAACCTTCTTATGTATGCATTATGATATATGTCGTTTTGATGCTCATAATGTTCTAATGAAGATGCAGTATATAAGATAACAAATAACATAATGTAAAGAGATAGGGAAGAGGAGATTTGAACATAGATTTTTCATAATGGTCGAGTCCTTACCTAAATTGATGAGATTTCCACTAACACGACCAACATCATGTTGGATTTTTACAACTGCCAACCACTTGTTGGACTTCACAACATCTCCTTCACCATAGCACCACACCTGGTCTTAGCTTAGAGATAATTCGTCTTAACCATAATACCATGAGAGACAATCCAAGTATTCTTCACCTCTTCAGGTAGGTTTAACCCACATTATGATTCTCTTCATTCTTGGGAAGCAAAACCCACTTAACCATGACACCCACTTGGACATGGGAGAGACAATACAAGTATTTCTTTCACCTCTCCCGGCTACCCAAGTATTATTTCACTATAGCCTATTCAGGCTTCCATATTAGAGACTCTCTCTAAGCTTCCCACATTTCATGTGTTCTCCCTATGACTTCTCTCACAACTAAAGTTAATCCTTATGATTAATTTTTGGTACATACATATTACAAACTAAAAGAAGATGTTTGATGGGCTGTTACAACTTTACAACACTCATTGAGGTGAATCTTCTTTGAAGCTCTAAGCTTTATGCACCCCTGCTACAACCATTATGAGCTCAAAATACATCTAGAGTAGGGAGAGGAGATGAATCTAGTTTCTGCATAGTGTAGATCATCTCCTACCTTTTTTCTCTCTCTCTCTCTCTCTCTCTTGTTTTGCAGTTCTCCTTTGTCCTTTTATAGGTCCCACATGACAAACTAGCCATTATCTAGTTGTTATGATGATTGGGTGACTTCTTTTTGAAGTAGACATAATGATTTTAACTTTACAACTATTAGCTGATTTCTTATTAGTCTATTCTGATGTTGTGATTTAGATGATCAGTTTCTGAGCAACTTTTTGATGGTCTCTTAGAAATACATTCTTATGTTGTTGATGAAGAACCTATTCTAATGTAGGTTCCTTTTGATGAAGATAATATGATATGACAATGTAGATAGCTAAGCTTCATCAATCCAAACACTTCGTCACAACATAAATCATTCTAAAGTCACATACTTTAGCATAGGTGACATGTGAAGGTTGTTGTTGTTGTGTTAGTGTTCTTTCCTTGGTTTAGACTTCACAAAGTCTTTTTAGTCTTTATTCTAATGTTGCACACCACATCTTCTCAAGGACATTTTCAACTTTCCTCTTGTATATCTTCTAATACAGTTAGCATTCATTTTCTGATGTGCTCTCAGTATGTATGGTAACGTATGAAAAGTGAGATGCTTTCAACTTTAGTATTCTAATGTGTCTGTTGTATGTGTGGAAGTTGCCAGACCCTAATTTCGTCCGGGGAATATTGTTCTGATGTGTCATTATTTTCTCCTATTTCTTAACCCTTTTTGTCACCAATTTAATTACTAATTTACTCTAATTGTTAAATTTATTATTCAGTTTTATCAATTGGGCCCACTTGACTAATTTGATGTTTTTAATTCAATTTCAAGATAATTATAAGCAATTGGCCTGAGCCAGATTGGACTTGAAGAGAGAAGACAATTTTATTAGATTTCGTCTAATTTCATTTTATGGCGTTCAGTTATTTTTATTTCGTTTTAGGCCAAAAAAATGTAATAGGGCCCAGTGACTTTGAGTGACCCTTATAAATAGCACAACCTTGGGATTCATGCAAAGGATTTTGTTATTCTATTATTCAGAAGTTTTAGGGTTTTACGTTCTGAGCTTGGTATTACTATTCACGTTAATGCATTTTTTCCATTTTTCAGCTTCTAATTGCAATTTCGTTTCTGTTCCTTCTTCTGCCTTTAGTTTCATTTTCATTTTCTGCCTTTAGCTTCATTTACGTCTCTGCTTCTAGTTTCATTTATGTTTTCTGCTTTTGTTGAACTTATGGAAGGCTAAATTTCTAGTGTTGTTTCCCTTTGAGGATGAAGCGTAACTCTCTTTGAGGTTCTGTTTTTAATGTTGCTCTTCTATCGGTTTTCCCTTCACCAATTAACCCACATGCGTTCTGTTAATCTGTGCATGCTTCGTGTTCGATTAATTGCCTCTATGCTTAAATTACGTTTGTGCTTAATGAACAAGGGGTTAATTGGTGTATGTGTTGCTTAATCACATATTGACAACCCTAAATTGATTTTCGCTTAGTAAATTAAATTAGGATTGGATTAAGTGGTTAACTGCTAGGGGTGAAATCCTCATAACCTAGGATAAGAGAATGGCTTCTGAATCAGAGGAAACAACACGTTTTTAATACTATTAATTTCGTATTCCAATCTGTTAGTTCTTAAATTCACAAAACAAACACACCCCCCAATTGTTACTGTTATAACGAAGCATATTATGAACATTTGGTTAGTCATTGCTCGTTGGGAAACGACCTAGGATCACTTCCTAGTTACTGCATTCTAATGTTTATTTGATTCGGGTACGACCTCGATCACGTTCGATATGATATTTTGATCCTTGCCAGTCGAATTACGCTATTTGGCGTCGGTTATAGCGTGAAGCCAGGAATCACTCAGTGTTTTGGTCAAGAAAACAAAAAGCCACAAAGGAAGGGGGCAAAAGGGTCATTTTGTGGATTTTTCTAGACCCCAACTCGCCCAGGCTAGCATCTGGCTCGCTTGGGCCACCAAAAGTCTTTAGGCCTAAGCAACCAGCTTGCCTGGGCGAGCTAGGTCCTCTAGCCTTAAGAAACCAGCTCACTTGGGCAAGCTGCCCTTGCCCCAAATGGCTTTTTCTATAAATAGCCATGTAGGGGAAGGTTTTTGGGGGGTTTAGAAGTTGAGGAAAGGAAGGAGAAAGAGAGAAAAAGAGGAAGAAGGAAGAAAAAGCAAAGTCGAGGCGCTACCGAATCGCGACCGTGATCATTCCCTACATCATTCTCTTGCTAACTTATGTGCATATTCATCTTCTCCATTTATCATCGATGATCTCATTTTATTTGTAAAGTTTAATCTTCACCGATCACTAGTGCCACAAAACTAGCTTAAGATGATTGAAAGCTAATAGACAAAACCAAAACAAAATCAACTCATAACCCAACTTCTTTTCATCAATTACCACTTGAGATTGTTTCAAGGTCCAACGCCTCAACGATTCCCTCCGCTTTTCAAAATTTAAAACATCATTTCAAGGTCCAACGCCTTAACGACTCTTTGTTCGCGATCGAAATAAATCTTTAAAAAAAATCAATTTAGCACACAAATATTTAGACTTAAAGAATTACGTAGGTCTGAATTCCTCATCGCACCTGAGGATACATAGGAGCAAAGGCAGCCTCTTTGTCGACCCCAAAAAATGAAGAAATATAAAAAGGGAAAAATAAATAATTTTGAAGTCACGTTGTGCACACTCGATTAAAGGCTGCCACCCCTTGTGGTGGGCGCGTGGGGTGCTAATACCTTCCCTATGCGTAAACAACTCCCAAACCCTTATTTTTGAAATTCACAGACCTCTTTTTGGGTTTTCTAACATTTTCCTCGTATAAACGTTGGTGGTGACTCCACTCGTTTTTCTCCCTAGGAGACGAACATGCTTTTCTTTTATTTTCCTTCGCCATCCCGTCGTGAGGTAGGTTGCGATAGAAGCATATGGAAGAACTGATGTTGTTTTTGAGTTGCATTCTAAGCTATTCTAAACCATTTTGATGTTTAGTTTTCAGAGTCAATTTCCTCATCATTCTGATGTCTAATGCAGTTTCATTTTGATGCTTAGATATTGCATGATCTTGACTTCAATACATAATTTTGATGTAGTCATTTTAGAATCTATCTTGTCTTGATTATGGTCTGTCATCAGAGTATTATTTTGATGCTCTCATTCTTAGAGTCCTCAAGTACACCATTATGATGTTATATGCTCAATGTAGCCTTAGGTAGATCTTCTAAGTAAGGCCTTCTTGATGTCTTTACAACATGATAAGGTTGATATCTTTAAATGGAAGCACTAACTTCAACATATGGGCTTCTTTCAAATATTATGAAGCTTCTCACTTGAAAGCATAGTTGAGACATTTATTTTGAGCTTGCTCTGTTCTCATCAGAACACTTGCTATGTTCTGCTCTTTGTATATGTATCATTTGCAGATATGTTGGCTTGTATAGCTTTCCTGCATATGATGTTATGCTTTGAGATAGTTCTTTGATGTAGATGGAAAGTCACAGAATGTTCTTCTTATAGGAATACTTTGATGAAATGACATGACAAACATGTATTCCAGACATTCTGGTGTGAGATTATTATAGCATGTTATGCTTGATATTGGTTTTTATTTCTTTGACCCTTTGAATGACCAAACTAGATTTTGATGTCTTCATGAAAGTTTTATAGAATTCTATCATAGACATTTAGGCACTGGTATAATGTCAATTGGACCACTACAACATAAACAATCTTCAAAGCATTGCAGTTGTGTTATATTTTGAGGACAAATGACATCTCTATATTCAAGATTAGTTTCTTCCAATATCCAAGCCTTATTAGCCCATGATTTCTTCATAAAAGATATAAGTATATCTCCAATCTTTCCATAACCACTAAGATAATATCAAATGAACTTTTGTAGCTCAAGCAATCTTCAAATTGCTGCACATATATCAAGTTATCTAGGCAGACTAGTGTTTGCAACTTCATGCTCAATTTTGTCCATGATCCAGGTTGTATCTGACCATGACTTGTTCATGAAAGTTTAAGAGTTTTCTTCAAGCTTTACATATCTAGAAAGAAAAACTTAATTTCATTTATGGAACTATAGATACAATGTCTGGAATGAACTCATTCTATTAATGAAATTTCATTCTAAGTATGTTGCAACAATGCGGTTTCGTGTCATGTCCATTGTGCAGATCTTGATGTTTGCAACATTTTTCTTATCATTTGGTCGATGATTACTTCTTATGGCTAGAAGTTTTAATCTTCATCCAGTGAGGATGTTGACTTATTCATTGCAGTGCACAACCAATGACACTTTGAGTCTTCTTTTGAGCTTTCAAGCTTATCATCCTTTCTGAGTGACTTATGATAGCCTTGAATTTACTTCTATTGTAGTTCTTTGCAAAACTTGTCTTTTCTAAATACACTTAGCAAACTCATCAATAAACATAAACTCAGAAGGCTTATGATTTGTAATAAGTAAAATACCAAGGGTTTTGGACTCAACAGGTTCATCATATATTGGCAGGCCAAAGCATGACCATCAATCGAGTTTATATATGGACATACAAAATAAAATCTTAAAGGATTTACTGAACTAACTAACATCATTTGTCATTGAGGATAAAGTAGCCGAATTAGCAATAATAGAAGAAACACAACACAGAGAGGGAGTGTTGCTCATTGAAAAGAGGTCTCCTAGTTTTGAAGTACAAGATCCCTTAAAAGAAGTCAACCTAGGAACAAGCGATAAGTTGAGAACGACCAAAGTAAGTGGGTTGTTAGCCAAAAAAAGACAAAAAATGGCTTATCAAGCTAATCACTTTGCTTGGGATTACCACGAGATGCAATGATTGTGGAGGGATTTGGTAGAACATAGATTACCAATCAGAGAAGGAGTTAAGCAACATCGAAAATTGCCTCAAATAAAAGGAGAAATTGAGAATGTTAGGAGCTAGTTTTATCATAACAACCAGGTACACAAAGTGGTTGTCAAGCATTATCTTAGTGATAAAGAAAAATGGGTAGGTACAAGTATGCACTAATTTTAGGGATCTCAATCTAGCAACCCCTACAGATGAATATGTTGTCCCCATTGCCGACATGTTGGTTGATGCTTCACCCAAGCATGGTGTCTTTCCCTTTATGGATGGCCATTTTGGTTATAATGAATTTTCCATGGCTGTTGAAGATGGGCACAAAACAACGTTTAGATGTTCTAGAGCGCTTGAGATATATGAATGATTAGTAATGTCGTTTGGGTTAAAGAATGATGGTGCTACATACCAGAGAGCGATGAACCTCATCTTCCATGATTTCATTGGTAAGAGTGTGGAAGTATACATTGATGATGTGGTGGTAAAGTTAGAATAGGCTTTGCAGAAAATGAGGTTTCATGGGTTGAAAATGAATTAAGCTAAATGTGCATTCTGGATGTCAGCTGGAAATTTTTTGGGATTCTTGGTACGTTAGAAGGGAATTGAAGTTCATAAAAACAAGGCAAATTTGGTGTTGGAGGCTAGCCCACCTCAGAACAAGAAAGAGCTACAAAGCCTTATTGGTAAAATCTATTTCTTACGAAGATCCATAGCTAATTTTGCTACCAAAATGAAGGCCTTTTTCTCCTTTACTAAAGGTGAAGGATCAAGATGAATTCACTTAGGGAGAAGAGCAACGACAATCATCTAAGCAGATCAAGCAAGTGTTAGCTGAACCACCAATTCTAGCATCGTCTATAAAGAATATTAAGGTATTTGAAAGGTACAACTGAGCTTGGAATTTTCTACAAAAAGAATGGTTGCACAAATTTGGTGGCTTACATCGACAGTGATTTTGCTGGTGATTTGGATGATCGTAGGAGCACTTCTGGCTTTGCATTCTTACTTGGTTCTGGAGCAGTTTCATGGTCTTCTAAAAAACACCCTATAGTGACATTGTCTACTACTGAGGCTGAGTACATAGCTGCTGCGTTTTGTGCCTGTCAGTGTATTTGGTTGAGAAGAGTTTTAGAGAAACTTGGTCATAAGGAGGAAAATAGTACTTTGATTCAATGTGACAATAATTCCCAAGGAAGCCTTTGAAGTTATATATATAAGCTACAAATGAATCTATTAGATGCCTTCTAGCACAAATGCAGAAGATAGAACCTAAAGAAAAATTTATTATCATAGTTGATTATTAGACAACACTGAATGCAAATACACTACTATGGAAAAATTATGTTTATCAATATTTTATGCATGTATAAAACTAGAATATTATATATTAACAAATGAAATATTAGTCTTCTGCAAATTTGATATTGTTATACATTTGTTAAATCGACGAGTTTTGCAAGGATGTTTGATGAAATGGGTAATAAAATTAAATGCTTATGCTTTGACATATGTACCATTATGGGAAATGAAAGGGCAAGTGTTAGGCAATTTCATCACCCAACATCCATGCATCCCAATAGATGATGTAGTTGAGATGGCCAACAATTATGTTAGCCTTCAACCTTGGATTTTGAGCTTTGATGGTTCAAGAATGCAAGGATGTGTAGGAATCGGAGAGGCCGTTATTAGCCTTACATGAAAGGTCTGAAGATATTCTAAGCCAATTGATCTAAAATATTCCAATAATTAAGAAGAATACAAAGCATTGATATGGGGGGGGGGGGAGTACCGTTACTATTACAGAAAGAAGTGAAATGTGTGAAAATATATAAAGATTCCAAATTAGTGATTTGACATATGAAGGGAGAATAAAAATGCAATACCATCACCTTAACAGAGTTCTACAATTCGGCTAGACAATTACTTAATTGTTTTGTCGATGTAACAATAGAACATGTGTATAGAGGGGAAAATGATGAAGATAATTAATTAGCTCATCATGCCTTTGGATACAAGATGCTGAAAGATAAGGCTTTAGAGTTAACTGTAAATGAGTATTGCATAATGAAAATTGATTAGTAGATCTATGGAAAGAAGAAATAATGGATTATTTACAAAACCCATCCAACAAAGCTGAATTCAAATTAAAGCAAAAGGCTCTGAAATATACCATGAATGGAGATGAGTTGTATATAAGGAGTTTTAATGGAGTCTAGCTAAAATGTGTGAACCAAGTTGAGTCAATGCGGCTGATGAGGGAGATACATGAAAGGTTATGCGGTGCTCATAGGTTTGTACCTATAATGAAGTCATTGATTATTAAGCATGGATTTTATTGACCAATAATTTCAAATGATTGCTATCAATATGCTAAAGGGTGTGAAGAATGCAAAGATTTGGGCCTTTACAAAAGACTTCAGCAAAAGAAATGCATGCAATAGTTAAGCCTTGGTCATTTAGAGGATGGACCATGGATGTTATCAGCAAAATCTATCAAGCTTCATCTAAAAGACATAGTTTCATTTTGGTAGCTACTGACTATTTTACAAAATAGGTAGAAGTTGAAACATTAGTTAATGTAACTCAGGAAATTGTTATTAAATTCATTAAACACACATTATTTATAGATTCGACATATCTGAGTCAATTGCTACTGATCAGGGAACTATGTTTACTAAAGATAAAGTGGGTTCATTCATATGACAATTCAACAACAAATTGAGACATTTGACACTATATTATGCCCAATCAAATGGACAAGCTGAAGCTACTAATAAGATCTTGGTTGACATTGTTAATAAGAATTTGGAGGAAAACCCAAAAAGATGGCATGAACTGTTGCAAGAAGCTCTTTGGATTTTCCGAAATACTCTAACCAAAGCAAATGGTTGCACCCCATTTCAGCTAACCAATGGACATGATGTGGTTTTGCGGTAGGAGATTAATGTGCAATCTTTGAGGGTAGCAAAGCAAAATAGGCTAAGTTTGGATTAATATTAGCAATCCATGCTTGATGAAATAGATGAGTTGAATGAGGATCGACTCATGGTACTTGGTCATATTCAACTTAACAAAAGAATGTTAGAAAGAGTGTACAATAAACATGTTAAGCTAAAGTAATTTAGTGCAGGAGACATTTTCTGGAAATCAATTCTACCTTTGGGATCTAGGGACTTGGAGCTTAACAAGTGGTCCACGAATTAGGAAGAACCATTCATAATTAGTCAAATTGTACCTAATGGAGCATATCAACTAGTTCATTTGGATGGGATAAAGTTGGATCAAAGCCTAAATGCTAAATACTTAAAGTGTTTTCATCCTTCTTGTCGCAACCTACCCTTTTGCGGGCGAGTGAGGCGAGGCTCACAGGTGCGTCTTCCAAAAGGAGGAAAATGCACGGAGTCGCCACCAACGTTTATTTGTGGAAAACGTCGGAAAAACCGAAGGAAACCGGTCATGAAGAATATTCTAGATTCGGGAGTTGTATTTACGTTTGAGGAAGGTATTAGCACCTCTCACGTTTGTCCCAAAGGACAACAGCCTTAATTTTAGAATTGTGTGAAATTGTGTACCTAAACCTTTATTTATTTTTTATTTTTGAGGTCGACAAAAGCGGGGCTCTTGCTCCTACGTACCCTCCATCGAAGAGGAAATCAGACTTACGTAGTTCTTTCTAAAGGGCGAATCAAGCGATTCTTTTTACTTGGAAGGTGGTCCTTTTAAGGCATTGGACCTTAAAATGACCCATTTTTACTTGATGAGAAAAACTGAGGTATCGAACCTTAAAATCCTTTTTAGTGATTTTTTTGCGAACGAGCTTGACTTTGCGAGTTGATTTTAGCCTTAGTTTCACTTTAGTTATTAATCAATTCAATTAAGAAAGAGAAATCCCAAAGAGAAACGTCCAATTGATTTTTTTGGTTTATTTTACTAAAAGATATTTTTTGATTATTATATTATTATTTTACCTCTTTTTGGTTTCCAACGTGGTTACGGCATGACCGAACGGTCGGATTTCATTTTAATAGAAATTAATGGATATTACAAATCAAATGATCAGTGGAAATTTATTTTATTTTTTGATTAGGCTAGAAAATGACTTAAGTAAATGACTAAAGCACGTCAAAAGGGGGTACGGAAGGTAAATGAAACGAAAATGAAAGTACGTGAAACAAATAGGGACCACCAAGGGTACATAGAATGAATTTAAAAGTTCGATTTTGGGAACTTACCGGTTGAAGACCGAAGAACGACGAAGAACGAATAACGAACGACGAAGAACGGTTGAAAATCTTCGCGAAATCACCCACGGAAACGTTATGGAAGCGCCTCGGCTTGGATTTTCTTCATGGAAACAATTTTCCTCACTAATTTTAAGTGATTACGAAGTACCAGAAGGGCTGAAACCCTTTCTCCTTCACTCCTCCCCATATTTATAGGAAAATAGGGGAGGAGCTTGCCACCCAGCTCGCCCAGACGAGCTCAGCTCGCCTAGGCGAGCCAGGTTGCTTCCTCCAGAAGCAACCGCCTTCTGGAGGAACATCCTGGAAGGCCCAAGTGGGCCTGGTTGCTATTTGCACCCTTTTTTTTACTAAATACACCCCTTTGCTTTTTTTGGTGATTCTTTTTCCGTAACGTTACGAAACTTTACGAATTTCGTAACGATACTTGTTTTCTTTCTGTAAGGTTGTGGAACCTTACGGGTCATGTAATTACTCCTTTTTTAGCTTACGGAATGTTACGGAAACTCACGGATTGCGTAACAATACTTCCTTTTGATTTTCGGCATGTCTCAGAACTTCACGTATTGTGCAACAAAGGGTGCCAAGTACCTCGAAGCGGTGAACCAAAGGTTGCATGCCATCAAACAATAGTCCCCGGACAAAACTAGGGTATGACACTTCTATTTGGGAAGAAGGAGAGAGGCATACAAAAAAATTGTTGATAGTAACCACAAGTCGGTTGCTTATCTAATCTAAAGGTTGTTCAAAATTGGACTTATTTGAAAAAAAAAGGCATAAGTTAAAAAGAGATAATCAAGGATTGGAAGTTGAATCAATCATCATGTCATTTGGTTCAATGGAAGAAGTGCCAACATTACCTACATCCTCTTCAAGTTGATCAGCAAGTCCAGTGTCAATGCTTAGAGGCACCAATAGCAATATTCGGGGCAACAACAACAACTTGAGCACTAGAAATTCCGGCTGAAACCTCCACGATATAATCCATGATTTCCACTTGGGGAATAGTTGTAGATGGGGCAGCCGAAGTAGAAGGAATAGGAGGTGCAAAAAGGGTTTGTTTGGCTTGGTCAAATTTCTACGGCAAGTCATCCTATATCTTTCTATCTTTAGCAATACCCATTTCATGTGCATTAAGATCTTTCTCTAGTATTGTAGTTGATGAAGTAAATGAGTGATGTTGGGATCAAGAGAATTTGCCAAGGTGTAGAGCTAAATGCGTTAATTTCAATTGCCTTTAAGTTTTGAATTCAAAAGGGTGATCTTGGGATGCAATTCAGCTAGTTCTTTCTTCATACACCTAAGTTCAACTATCAGATAGGAAAATCTTTTGTTAAGACGTTCTTGTTCAGCTAAACCAGCTTGTTGTTCTGCTTTAGCAATTTAGAAGTTAGCACTATAAGTGAACTTCTGAATTTGCAATTGTCTCGGTTGTTCCAAATTAATTGCAGCAAAAAGATATCGATGTTGGTGCATATCATGATTAAAGATTAAGTCATCAATAGCCATGCTAATATGGTTCGGGAGTTGGTAGCTAGCATCAGAGACCATGGGTGCTATAGCCAATTTGGAAAAAGATAGTCAAAATGACTTCATTATAGCAGGATCAAAGGGAATATCTCCTAACATAAAATTTTCAAATTGGGAAAAATGGTTGTCGATGGGAGATCCATTTGATACCACATGAACAAAAGAAGCAGGGGACTAGAAGTATTCGAGTAAAGCTTTTTTTTACTAATATTTGGTAAGATGAGGTGTGTGAAAGTTGGAAATTGTTTGAAGGTCGTTGTTGGCATAAGAAGCATGGCAAAAGATTTGAAAGGTGCATTAAAAGGTTCTTCTATAGAAACTTATTATTGAAATTGAAAAGCAAAAGTAGGTCAATGGAGGTCGTAGTAAAGCAAAATGGAAAGTACTATGGCAACTAAGAAACTTACATGGATAGGTGTAGAAACAAATCCAACTTTCAATCTTTTGTGTCTTTGGCTAGGAGTGACAACTGATTTATGAAAAAAGATATTGATAATTGAGTTAAGGGAGGATTAAGAGCACAAGAGTTTTGAGCAGTAGCAGATCTAGTAGTTTTCTTGAAAGTCAGAGGAACTGGTTATGGAGAAGTGTCCTTTTCTATGTTTTCCAAATCAATCGTTTCAATTCGGTGTTTGGCTATAAAGGGAAATAATAGCAAAATAGCAACAAGGAAAAGAGAAATTAAAAGATAAAGATATAAAATGATACCTGATTACAGAGCTGGTGAATGGTTAATGGTGATTCCAACTGATGAACTTTTCTTCTTTTTAGCCAAAACAAAAGCTGGACGAGAAGAAAATGGTTGGGTTGACTTGGAGTTTGAGAAATAGGATCTAGTTGAACATGGTCATTGGCTTGTAAAAGGTAAAAAGGAAGCCTTTTCAAAATAGGCATCTTTTACAGAAGGCCAATTAAGGAAACTAGTGGTTTTCTTGTGATCAAGCAAGAACATATGAAATCTAAAAAGGCTACGCATCTAATGAGTTAGGTCGGTGATTTTCTTTACTTTTTTAGTCGACAATAAAAGACGAGACTTAGGTGAAGTCATTGTCAGAAAGGCCATATGAAGATGTTGAGTAAGACCAAATTGACGAGCCACGAACTGTGGGTCATGAGGCTCGACATAAATTTTGTTAGCCTTGGATGTAGGCTTGACTCCACAAAACAAATCCCTAGCTAATAGGATGCTACCCCAATTTGCCGATTGTACTGCTTTAGCTTCCAAATCGGCAAGGGGATCCATTTTCAGCTAGTTAGGAACAACATGATCAACAATTGGGGGATTCCATAAAGCACCTATATCATCTAGTGTGCCAAAAATGACCTCTATGAAGAAGTGAGTTGAACTTGAGGTAGTGGACATCTTGATCTGAAAAGATTCGCCTAGAGTGGGGTCCTTGGCATGGCGATCCAATGCTTTCATCGATTTCAATTGTTTGGCTGCAAACATTGGAAAATACATAGTGATTCAAAGTTGCACCAGATATGTTTTGCTTAGCTTTCATTGTTTCTAAAAGTAGAAAGATGAATTTATAAAGAGAAGCTAGGAATAGAACCCCAATGGCTTTAGGTTTGTCCGATTTAAGCAAAGAGACATGGGGGCATATTCATAAACAATAGCTTTTGAAGAAGAACAAATAAAGTACTTACAAAACCAAAATAGGAGAAAAACATTGTGTTATGCATTAGAAACAATATTTAGCTTCTTTATGTGAGTCATGATGAAATAAGGGTAGTCATTGGTGGATCGATTAAAAGAACACCCTAGGTCTTTGAAGGGTTGGTCAAATAAGGAAGGTATTTAGTTGTCGACAATAGGGAAGCCCAATATAGAAGCCACATCTTGCAACATGATGGTCATGAACTTGAAAGGGAACACAAGTATTTCTAGTAGTGGACCAAAAGCTCAGAAAGCTAAAGATTAAATGGTAATTTGACTCAACATTGTGACGGGTCATGTCGAGGGCATCAAAGATACCCCATCGTTTCCTGTTAGCTTCTTTTGTAGTAGTTACTCTTTTGAGGTACCTATAATAAAGTTCAAAACCTCTAGGCCTAGTGCCCAAGTTGGAAGGGATAGAACTGATCCAAAACCAAGACGTATTGGGAAGTAGATAGCTATCATGATAAAGGTAATGATAATGAAAGTAACAACATCTATGACATCATCAACACAAGGATGAAGGTAGTAGTGTCCTTCATGAGCCTTGAGAGGATTGATGAAACCATTAAGAGCTATGGGTTGTTTTTTATCATGTTGATTGCTTTAAAAGTTGGAAGAAGAGGATGATGACTCATCATTATAGCCATTACCATATTCATAGGGTTTCGATTGAGAATTATTAGTGAAAGACATTGTAAAATTAGATAAAATATTACTAGAAGTGAAAGAAGAAGAAAACAAGGATTAGGGTAAATCGGATGGTTTAGCAACAATAAAGTAAGGTTATTCAAAGTGATAAGACTTGCATAGATTTAACGATTAGAGATAATAAATGTGAAGTCAATTGTAAAGATTAAAAGAAGCGGGAAAGATTAAATGAATATATCTTAACATTGGATTTGACCAATCAACATGTCTAGATATAGGGGGCATTTGATACCAGTAGAAATTTTTTTAGTTAACCGAATGAATCAAGATGGAAACTTAGCAGAAAATGGGTTTGTTTGTTATTTCAAATAAGTGATAAGATTTGATTGTTCTAGAAGATAATTCAGTCAATTTTTGAAAATTTAGAGGAAGCTCAAAGGATAAGTGCATCAGAGTTTGGATCAAGGCTAAAAATAGTTTTTTTTATAAAATTAATTGAGAACATGAAGATCCCATGATTTAGGTAGTGGTTCCTGAAAAATAGGATGTTGCTTAGCCGAAACATGAAGAAAACTAGCCAAATCAGTTGAAAATGAAGGAGTCATGTATAAGCGTGGATAGACACGATTTAGATTAAGTTAGTTTAGATTTTATAATATAAATAGTTGTTGCAAAAATGTTTGTAGGGGCCTTCAACCAAAACCAATAATCAATGCAATTATTTTCTAAATTATTTTCGAGTTATCTTTGCCAAATTTATTGTTTTCTTTCATGTTCAATTTTTACTTTAGTTTGTTCATATTTTTGTTGAGATTCACCTCAAATCAAAGTGCTTTCTTTTTTAGCTTGGGAGCCCACAAAAGGTTAAGAGCCAAATTTTCCCTCTTGACTAAATCACTTGAACCATTATTCAAATTATATATATATATATATATATATATATATATATATATATATATATATATACATACTAAATTAGAATAAACAAGATAAGGTTACCTAATCAAATTATCTTATATATAAAAGATTAATGAATATATTTTTAGCTAGAATGCATTTTTTTGTTGTAAATATGAATGGTAATTAAATGGTATAAAAGTATGAAAGATACTTTACATGACAAACATTCAAATGCAAACAAAGATTCTTACTTTTTGATAATTGGCTGCAGTTGTTGTATAGAGAATTGGCTTGACAAACATTCAAATACTAGCAAAGTCATATAAATTACTGGATTATTGTCAGACCCTAATTTCATCCGGGTATGATGTTTTATCAGTCACTCGTGATGTTTGGATCATTGCCAGTCGAATTATGGTGTTTGGCACCGGTCATAGCCCAAAGCCAGGGATCACTCTGGGTTTTGATCAAGAAAAAAAAAGGATACAAGGAAAAGGGGGCAAAAGGATCATTTTGGGGATTTTTCTGGACCCAAGCTTGCCCAGACTAGCATCTGGCTCCCTTGGGCCATGAAATGCCTTCAGGCCTAAGCAACCAGCTTGCCTGGGCGAGCTAATTCCTTCAGCCATAAGTAACTGGCTCGCCTAGGCGAGCTTCCCCTGCCCCAAATGGCCTTTTCCTATAAATAGCCATGCTAGGGGAGGGGTTTAGGGGTTCAGAAAATTTGTGGAGGAAGAAAAAAAGGAAAAAATGAAGCCGAGGGGTTACCAAATCACAACCGTGGATCATTCCCTACACCGTTTCTCTTGCTAGCCTTGTACCTTATGCAACAGTTGGTTAGTTTTTCATATAATCCATGTACCTTTAAGGGTCCTCTCTGACATTATGTATGTATTCATCTCCTCCCCTTTTTCGTTAGTAATTTCATTTTATTTGTAAGGCTTAATTCTAGTTGATCACCAGTGTCATGAAATCGTTTTCTTTTCTTTGTGAGACTAGAAATTAATGAATACAAATAAATGAAAAGGAAATCAATTTAAACCAAACTTCTTTTATCAAATATCACTTGAGATCGTTTCAAGGTCCAACGTTTTAACGATTCTCTCCGCTTTTCAAAAATTTAAAACATCATTTCAAGGTCCAACGCCTTAACGACTCTTTGTTCGCAATTAAAATAAATCTTTCAAAAAACATAAAATCAATTTAACACACAAACACTCAGACTTAAAGAACGTAAGTCTGATTTTCTCATCGCACCTGAGGATACGTAGGAGCAAGGGCAACACCCTTGTCGACTCGAAAAAAAAATAATGTAATAAAAGCGATTCACTGCTCTTGGGAAAATAAATAATTTTGAAGTCATGTTGTGCACACTTGATTAAAGATTGTCGTCCCTCGTGACGGGTGCATGGGGTGCTAATACCTTTCCTATGTGTAAATAACTCTCGAACCCTTATTTTCAAAATTCTCAGACCTCTTTTGGTTTTTCTAACGTTTTCCTTAAATAAACATTGATAGCGACTCCCACTCGTTTTCTTTTTAGAAGACGCCTCTTTTATTTTCTTTCATCGTCCTGTCATGAGGTAGGTTGCGACAATTATGCTATATCAACTAATCATTGTTTAATTTAATATTAAGTTGTTATTTTGTGGTTAATTTATGGTTTCTTTGTGAAAATGTTATAAAACATAAATTACTTTTTATATTGAGTTTATGGTATAAGTTTTGCTATTCATTTTGAGCTTGAAAAAGAGGACTTTTATGCTACTTTTTGCTTTAAATTTCAAATTCATAAGGAGTGTAAAGTAGCATAATTTTTTCTTTTATTCAAAAAGATAATAATTAAGAAAAAAATTTCTTTATAGTTTTCATTCCTTTTAATTTATACTTTGGAGGTATTATTTTGAATGAATTTACAATATAGATCTCATGTATGTGGCAGTTGATTTTTATATAATCTTATTAACTTAATTGAAAACTTATTAGTCAGTTTGCAAATTTTCTTATATATTAAAATAAATTCTTATCAAGTAATATAACAATAAGTTCTTGCAACACATGGAACACTAATCTAATTGATATAAAGACAAAATATTTTCAAGTTCTTCGTCATTGAAATCATCTATCAAAATTCTTAATAATAATAACATCCATGACAATTATCTAGCAATTTAACATCTATTGTCACAACATGTGAATAAATATAAATTTAAAATTATTATAATAACACCATGAGAAATAAAATTCACCACAACAACAATTAATACCATCGAGTCTACAAAAGAAAATAGAAAATACAAGATTCCACAATTCAAGTGCAAATGTAAAATTTAAAAGATCCAACAATTTTAGACAAACCAACTAAAGTAATAAATATCAAAATTTACTAGGCAAGATTAAGAACCCAATTTTTATTTCATTCATATGGTAATGCTCAAAATACATATCTCCATACAACATTTTCTTTTAATAAATTTAAAGTCTATGTAAAAGAAGCGTCATCAATGCTTTGAAGTTTTTGAAGGACCTTTACACAAGTCACTATAGATTCCTTATCTCCCATATTGTTTTCTCTTTCTACTTCTCTTGCAACATTAGATGTTCATAGTGCAACATTAATTGCACTCATTTTCTCCAAAATTTCAAGTTTTCTCTTTTAAGTTTCACAAAAAATTGTCGAACTATCAGCAAATGTCATTTGAGGACTATTTTTTTTTCTTTTCTTGCTATCCTCACTATCATTTTATTTCCTTCTTGATTGATAATTATCTTTCTCCTCATCAAAACTTTTGTCTCCTTCACTACTTTGCATACTTATACTTCTTCAAAAAGACATAAATATTTACTATTTTTTAAATAATATGTTGTTATTATGCTAAGGTAATGTAATATTAAATTGAAAGATACCCCTACATATATAGTCTTTTCATTAATCATTTGTGACAATATTTTGTTCAATGCTTTGAAATTAAGTAAAAAAGACATTTCAGTCACAAATTTTCCAAATAGGTTTTGTTTTTAAAAAAATATATTTCCTTTTATATTTTTTATACTGTAGTTTATTGTAATATAATATTTTTAAATTAAGATTATTTTAGGAAGAAAGACTTGTGTTGTTTAATTAATAATAAGATTTTCAATACAAGTTAGAATGTACTAAAAAAAATATGGTGACTAGCTTAAAATCTAAATGCTCTTGCAAGAGTATGAACAAGATGATTAGCTTGTTCTCTAAAAATGAACCAAGACGTTTGACAATTGATTGATTAAATGTTTGCACTTATGAATAATGAATCCATATACAAATTAGTTAGGGCTAAAATTAACCAATCAATCAACATATTCACAATTTATTTCTATGATAACGTGGTGCAGGTGTAAGTCAAAAACCCATGAAATGACTTTAGAAAAAGATGCAACTTCAGCTTCAAAAGTTGGAGGATAAACCTTGCTTCAAAATGGATTTTGCTAAAACAAAATCACAATTGTTATTGTGAATACACAAGCCTACTTCATATAGATTTTGTTCCTTGAAAATTGTAGCATTGACATTAAACTTTAAATAGCCTGGATTCGATTTTGTCCACTTTAAAATTCTGCTAGTAGAAGATGCACTTGTTGTTTCAACATTATTAGCTTGAGCCATTTTCTAGTCGGGGAATGTTCATGTACAAAATTGATGGAAAACAATGGATTCTTTGAAATTCCATCCTAGTCTTTTTCATTATGCCTCCTTCATAAACACTATAGTCTAGAGGACATTAACAAGCTCAATATTTTTAGAGGTAGATAGCATGTGCATCATGTTGAAAACAACTTCAACAAGACCTTCTACATTAATAGTGAAACTTTGAAGAATTGTCCAAATGGTTGAGTTGTTCCTTAATTGAATCAAGGAATTCTTGATTTTTGAGCATTCATTTTTCATAGGAATCTATCCAACTTAATCAGACTTATGACTTTGGTCTTGGTTCTTTTGACTGTGTCTATGATGATTTTGATGAGTTTGATGTTTTGTGTAGTATTTATGCAGAGATTTCCTTTGTAATTCACTCTGATTGTGATGCAGGTGCAGGTTCTGATCCTCCTATTTCTCTTCTACCAACTGTCAACCTTCCCTTGCCTTCCACCATTTAGCCACCTTCTTTGGAGCTGAAACCGCTATCTAAACACCTTAAATATGCCCATTTAGATGATGCTTAGAAGCTCCCAGTCATCATATCTAGCAGCCTTTCACTTGAGCATAAGGATAAGTTGTTGCATGTTTTGAGAGGCCAAAAAAAGGCCATTGGGTGGACACTTGCTGACCTTCTTGGAATAAATCCTTCCATATGCATGCATTGGATACTCTTGGAGGATGATTCCAGGCCTGTAAGGCAACCACAGAGGAGGTTGAATCCCATCATTCTTGATGTGGTGAAGAAGGAGGTGATGAAGCTACTAGCTGCAAGGATCATTAATCCCATTTCAAATAGCACTTGGGTTTCACCTGTGCAAGTGGTTCCTAAGAAGTCGGGCATCACTATTGTGAGGAACCAGGATAATGAGCCCGACTAGAGTGACCTACAGTTGGTGAGATTGTATTGACTATAGAAGATTGAACCAAGCAACTTGCCAGGATCACTTCCCTCTCCCATTCATTGACCAACTTCTAGAGAGGTTGGCAGATAAATCACATTATTGCTTTCTTGATGGTTTTTCAGGTTACATGCAGATTCATATTGCATCAAAGGACCAACACAAGACCATATTCACCTATCCATTTGACACATTTTCCTACACCAGGATGCCTTTTGGCCTATGCAACGCTCCTGGCATCTTCCAAAGGTGCATGGTAAGTATCTTTTTTGAATTATTAGAGTTGCATGGAGGTGTTTATGGATGATTTCACTGTTTATGATTCTTCCTTTGATCCATGTTTGGATAGCCTTTCTAGAGTTCTTAATCAATGCATTGAGACTAACCTTGTTCTTAACTTTGAAAAAATTTCATTTTATGGTCCATGAAGGTATTGTCTTAGGGCATTTGGTCTCTAGTAGAGGTATTAAGGTCAATAAGGTCAAGATTGATGTTATTACTTCTCTTCCTTACCCCATTTCTATGCGAGAAGTACGTTCTTTTCTTGGATATGCACGTTTTTACAGGAGATTCACCCAGGATTTTAGCAAGATTGCCTTACCATTGTCCAAGCTTCTTTAGAAGGACGAATATTTTGTGGTTGACCAACCTTGTAAAGATGCATTTGAGGAGTTGAAGAGGAGGCTTACCACCTCTCCCATTATGCAACCACCAGATTGGGAGCTTCCATTTGAGCTCATGTGTGATGCCTTCAATTATGCACTTGGGGTTGTTTTGTTGCAGAGAGTTGATAGACTATCGCTTGTCATTGCTTACGCCTCATGCACTTTGGATGCAGCCCAAGTCAACTACACCACTGTCAAAAAGGAGCTTTTAACTATTGTTTTAACAATTTTCTTTATTGACCATGCAACTTTGAGGTACATGTTGAAGAAGCCTGATGCTAAACCCAGATTGATCAGGTAGATGCCTCTTCTTCAGGAGTTTGATATCGAGATTAGAGACAGGAGTGGTGCAGAAAATGTGGTTGTTGATCATTTGAGTAGGATAGAGGGACCTGTTGATTCCCTTCCTATTAGGGATAACTTCCTTGATGAACATTTGATGTAGTTGCATTCATCACATGTCACACCTTGGTTTGTTGGCATTGTGAATTTCATTGTTGCATTTATTGTCGCACCACATGCATCTAGGTCTCAAATGGATAAACTTAAGAGTGATGCCAAATATTATGTGTGGGATGATACTTACTTGTGGAGGTTTAGTAGTGACCAAGTGATGAACCACAAGCCAAAATCCATTTGCAAAAGTGCTCCTCAAAACCTACATCTCGCAACGTATCCATGAGAAATTGCCAGTTCAACCTATCGTAGACCTTCTCCAGATCTTCCTTAATAGCCATGAACCATTGTCTGCCCTTTTTACTTTTCATGGCGTGAAAAACCTCTTGAGCTATAACCACATTATCAGTACCTTGTCTTCCAGGCATGAAACTACACTAATTTGGACTAACCAGTAGTGACATGATACTCTTTGGTCCAGTGGCTATAATCTTAGTAATGATTTTTTAAATAACATTATAGAGGCTTATAGGCCTAAACTGACTCATACTAGTAGGTGCATCACACTTGAGATTAAGTGCAATAAGAGTACCATTAATCTCCCCAATTCTATATAGCTCATGGAAGCATGTTCTCATCATTTTACACACAAACTCGCCCACCATATGCCAATCAATCTATAAGAAAATAGGATGAAGACCGTAAGTCCCGGTGCTTTAAAAAGGCCCATACAAAATACACCCATTTTAATCTCCTCACCAAAAAAAAGGTTATGAACATATTTAAGAATATCACCTTCAAGAACTGGAAACATATTTGGCATGTCCCATGGCCGCCACTCTCCATCATCTAGAAACAATTGTCGAAAATGATTTTGAGCAACACGAACAATCTCCTCTTGATCTATGACAAGATCACCATTATCACTAATCAAAGCTTCTAACTAATTTCGCTTCCTCCTAATAAGGATGGTTTTATGGAAAAGTTAGTGTTTTTATCATCAAATTTAAACTAATCCCACCAAGCCTTCTGGAACCAAAAATATTCCTCCTAGTGCAAAATAGAATGATACTCTTTCTACAAATCCCTTTGAAGCTTTTGAAGATATCTATTTTCCCCCATAGTCAATTTTGCATTAATACTTTCCCCACTAGAAAATAGGGTTTTAACATCGGTTATTAAGGACTTTCAACATCGGTTATCAACCGATGTTGAAAGTACCAACGTTGAAAGTAATACCGTTAACATCGATTTTTACCAAAACCGATGTTAACTTATACATACAACATCGTTTTTTAGTAAAAACTAATGTATCAGTTTTTACTAAAAACCGATACATCAGTTTTTACTAAAAACCTAAAAAATAATGTTGTATGTTCAACAATAACATCAATTTTATAGAAACCGATGTTGTGAGTGCAGCTTAACATCGGTTTTTCTGAAAAAGTGATGTTGTTTGTAAACATCAACATCAGTTTTTTAGTAAAAATCGATATTGTTTTTGGATTTTTTTTAATGTGCTGTCTATTTTTTTAATTACCCCTAATTAACCTGCAAATTTAAAAGCAGAACTACATCAAATAATTTTCAGTCTATTTTCAAACAATTTTTAGCATAAATTCCATAAAAATTGAATATTTACTATGAATTAAAAGAATATTTAATGTGCATATAACATGAATTGTAAAAAATGTAAATCAACTATACTACAATTCCAAAATTACATAAACACTAATTGTTTCATTTTTAACTTTCAAATAGTAGCTTGTCCACTGGATGTGAAGCGCCTTCAATCTCTCTGGTTCCAATGGTCTAGCATCATTGAAATACTGCACGATATAATAAAACATAAGTTAATAATATATAATACCAATTATAACAAAATGAAACACGTTTGAATTAAACAATTACCGTTTCCCAATTATTCTTGAAACTTCCTAAGATTATAGTTGACATCTAGTGCAAGACGTAATACCCGCACTCAGTACTTCTTTTTTGTCTATTACACTAAATACATTATGAAATTTAGAAATTCAATGTTAAGTACAAATTAGTCTACACAATATTAAAATATAACTAGAATCATTGTTTAAATGACTTACTTTAACAATAATCCACCTAACCACAACCTTGGATTTACTTTGTGGAGTATCATCAAATCCTTTCAAAGCATTGTTCAATACAAACATGGATGTGTATTGTACAATTAAAATTTTGATGTTCCCGACTAATGCTAATATAAATGTATTGAAAAATATAACTAACCTATTAATAATTCCTTTCAGGTAGTTGTCTGACCTATTGTAACGACCCGCCTCGTCACTACGATATCACCACTCTAAATCGTGAAAATTTCAATTTTTAATTGAAAACTTCGTTAATTTTCTTATGAAAAATGAAAGTAAATTTTTCAGGATATACATTCATCAAACAACGCACCATTACTTAATTGAATACACAAACACACACACACACACACACACACACACATATATATATATATAGGTATAGTAACTCAGTACACATAATTCACATAATAGAAAGTAAATTAGTTCATACATATAATTAAATCGATGATTTACATCCTCAATTCAAACAAAGAATTATAAAATCAGCTACGGAGGAGTTGATTAACAAAACACAACTCTCTCCCAAAATAATCCCAATGTCATCACGTTGGCTTGGCGGCTCCACAAAAGAATCTCACTTCACGTACTCTATTGTTGTCATTCTACTCCCACGAACAAAGGTTTGTGATCATCCCAGGTACCAACCACATGGTACAAAAATTGGGAGGATGAGCATATTATAAAAATAAAATAATAATAATTAGTAAGAAAACATTAACAAATACCATAAGCATACATAAGCATCCATTAGTCCAACATACACTCAACAAGTAGTCATCATCCATCCATAATTCCAATCAATCATGCTCAGTAAGATGCATGCACCTAACCTCAACTCTCAAATGCAATGTTGTATCATTCATCAAGGAAATAGCCTAAGCATGTCCACACGACACTCTCACTTAGGAAAACTAGGCAGTAAGTGTCGAGGTCAGCCTGTCGTACACAACATACATCATCATAATGACATTTTCAACATCATCAACATCTCATCTCAATGTCATTATCAACATCAACATTGTCTCATCTCAATGTCATTCTCAACATCAACATCATCTCATCTCAATATCATTCTCAACATCATCATCATCTCATCTCAATGACATTATCAACAATAACAACATCATCTCATATCAACATAATCATCAATAACAACATCACTTCATATCATTATTATCATCAATAGCATAGCAACGTCATCTCATATCAACATAATCATCAATAACAACATCATCTCATATCAATATTATCATCAATAACAACATCATCTCATATCAACATAATCATCAATAACAACATCATCTCATATCAACATAATCATCATTAACAACATCATCTCATATCAATATTATCATTAATAACAACATTATCTCATATCAACATAATCATCAGTAACAACATCATATCATATCAGTTAATATCATCAATAACAATATCATCAATAAATCACATTCCTCATATACATACATATACGATTCATGCTTGAGATTCACAGTCCCCAAGTCTTCAGACAATACAAGTCTAACAAAAACAATAATATCATTGATCAATAACAGACATATCGCATCCCATTAGTCAAAACATTGTTTTTGTTGAAAACCAACATGCAACATTGACAAGCATACATCCCCATAGTTAGTTCCTTGACCTAACTATGGTATCAAAAGCCATAAATTATAATAAACTCCCCTCACTTATCGTGAGCTCTACGTCAGTTCCTCTTTGCATTGCTCAGAGACCTCTCTTGCTCATGTTTATCAGTCAAAATGCAAGGTTCTATATACCAAATTGAAGGAAATTTAGTATAGATTTCAGAAACAAGGTTAATGACAACATTCAGGGTTAATTACCCTTGTCAAAACATAAAGGGCTAAGGGGGTGTTTCTGATTCTACTAAACAGAGACGTCATTTTGAAATTCCAATCAGGCCAATGTGACTGAGGTTTAGTGAAGGTCATGAAAATAACATCAATTTTTAAAAAAGATAACTTTTACAATGTCTCATTTTCAAGGGTTTTTCAAAGGAAGTGTAAAGACACCCTATTA